>NW_023623966.1:0-4057 GCF_014905685.2 Nematolebias whitei | reverse complement strand
GAGAAAGTATCAACGGTCTCACTTGCGTGGTTGGTAGTGGGGGTGTTACTCTACCCATTTGTGTAGGTGTTTGGATGGGTCTAAAAGCACGAGGTGAGTAAAAGATTTTTGGAGGTTTTGGTGTATTATCCCGACACTGTTCAAGGTCTGGTCTGGATTCCAGACCACCTCGCCCCTCATCATTACTTTTACCTGTTGCTGCTCTTAGTTTCTCCTCACATGTTTTTAAGCGTTCCTGTACTGTTTGACATTCACCTTGTAAATGCATGAATTTTTCCAGGAGTACCTCTTTATCCACTCTGCGTTTTTCCAGCTCAAAATTTGCGAGCTGCAACTCTTGTCGCAGCTGTTCATTGTCTGAACACGCAGCTTGGTACTGACGGTCTTTTTCACTAATCTTGTCATAAGATTGAGCTTGTAATGACGCTTGCATATCTGAGAGCTCCCTCTCATGTGTTCTAGACAGCGTGACATTGCGTTCAAACTGTTCATCCAATTCCGCTTTTAGAAGCAGAGAGATTTTTGCTAACCGTTCCTGGCTATACTTTTTACTCTCTGACACTAATGTTCCTTCTGCCAGTCTTCTCAGCTCTTCCTCTCTTTGAATTTCATCAAGTTGTTCTAATTGCTCTAATTGTTTACCAAGGATTGTATCTGTTAAAATATGTAAAGCCCCCAAAATGATATCATCATTTGATTGGGAGTTGAAAGGGTGCTCTCCTCCTTCTTCGTCTGCCATTTTTCTTCTATTTATAAATTAAATAGGAGAATTTAATGTTTTAGGTGTTAAAATAAAATCAGAAAAAGTCTCTTTTTCTGATATTTACTCTTATTTAGTGATCTTGCAATTAGACGTGTATTATCTTCTCCAGCAAATGAGTAAACTTTTATCTCTGTGAATATCTGTATCTGTATTTTTTTTTTTTTTAAGTTTCTAACTTTTATTTTGTACCTTTTTATAAGGAATTACCAGTGAATAAAATTTTTTTGGTAAATGCCTGTTTGCATAAATACCTTTCACTTTTTAAATGTAAGATAATAGTAAAAATTCAGCTTTGAGGAAGTTTATTAACTCACAATCGTCTTACAGACAAGAAACACGTTTAATTTCACTAAAATACCTAAAGATGAAGTGAAACTTGTGATCTCAAATCTCCACAGGAGGTGGCAGCATAACCTTATTTATTTTAACTCAGACACTGTTAGTGTTGTCCAGTAGGAGTCGCTATGACTTCCTGTGGCATCCGGTCGTTAGCTGTTAGCTTAAAATTAGCATCGGCTAGACTTGGTTAAAATCAACATTTCTGAACGGATTTTTTACTCAAACGTGGCAAAATTTTAGCAATTAGACTTCGAAGAACTAGCAGCGGATCAGAATACAGCTTTTAAAGCGTTTTTGAACTTTAAAGAGCAGATTTTATTCCCTATGAAAACGAGTTTCATTTCCGGGTCACGTGACTGAATCCACCAATGATAGAGCAGCACGGGGTGGGCTTTACGACCTGACACGTCAGAGTTAGTCACGACTGACACGTCTCTCAGCCAATGAAAGCGTTACACATGTAGAACCTTGTGGGACAGAAGCTGTCATTTCATTGATTTGAATCCAGAAATACAGGTTCACCCATCCTGAGACTTTCCTTCTTGAAAATCAAGTGGAAGAACACTCTCTTTTTATTATCATTACTATTTTACAAATGTTGATAATCAAAGTGTCTTAGTTCAAACCATTTTAGATGTTGCAGTGAACTAATCAATTTTATTAACTGTGAAACAGTGTAATGATTTTTTTATTGCTTATGCAGAGTTAGAATTCAGGTTAAGGTCTGTTACAGATTTTTATGCATTTTCTGATTTCTGTCTTTGAATGAGCAAGTGTACGTTTTCAAGGTCAGGAGTCGAAGCAGACATGTGTTGGAACAACTGTCTTGTTTACATCCTCTCAGACGTAGAGTTGACACCTGTTTTCCAAACTCGCCAAAACAAAACTCTCTCTGTCTCTGAGAACAGTTTAACCTGTTCCATAACAATTCTTGCTTTTTCTGACTCCTAGTAACCTCTTACGTCACAAAACACACCCCTGTCTGGTCGGTACTGACCAATGGGAAGGCTCCCAAATGAACCGGAAAAAGGGCTCTTTAAAAATGTCGGTACTTCCTGGTTCTCTGAGTTCAGTTCTGAGAAGTTCAGCTCTGCGCGGAGAAGTTCAGTTCGGTGAACGTTCTGAGAAGTTCGGCGGCGCGGCGGAGTTCTGATATGTCCTAGTGCTGTGCAGTTGCTGTGGGAGCCGGGAAGACCCTGACATGACCACAGAGCTCTTCCGAGTTTCATGGGATTATAACCTTTCCACTTGCTGAGGTGAGCTGGTGTCGGACTGAATCTCGTCACTACTTCAGACGGGTCACAGCCATCCTATGGAGACGCTGGACAGGTAGCGTTAACTGGACCCCCATATCTGCTGATTAATCATCAGAAAGGTAATGAGTCAAGTTCCCTACTAAGCGTACCGAGGAAGGCTGGGTTCTGATGGAGAGTGTCGGTTCTGGTGAACACTTCCCCTCACATACCATCTTTTTGTAACGAACCCCTTCAAGTACTGGACCAAAATCACCACAAACACTTGAAACTAAATATAAAAGTTTATTGGAGAGAGTCTGGCTTCTCAAAGAAAGAACTGGTTCTGGTGTCGATCTAAGAGCTTGGGCTGGAACGAGTCTGTAAACAAGTAGAGTACGGTTAGTGGCCAGGCGGGAGACAGAAGCAGGTGCAAATGTCAAAAAGGTGAGACCACTAACCGTTACTCTGGTTGAAGGGGACGTGGGATTAATGAGTCGCTCCAAGCTGATGTGCCCACTGCAGGAGGAATGATCCCGGTGAAGAGAGTCAGCCGGCTGCAGCGTTGAACCCAAGGATGGATGGATGGATGAAAAGCGCTGATCCGCAGCGGCGCCGAACCAGAACCCGATCCGTGAGGCGGGAGGCGTAGTCGTGCAGGCGAGGGTCAAAACCAGAGAGCAGAGATGCGACAGTACCATGCAGGAGCGGGCGATAGGCAGGTCAGGAGCAGGCGTGGGCCGAGAACCAGCAGGAGAGGAATAAATCCAAAGGAGCAGGCGAGAGGCGAAGTCAGACGATCCGGAGTCGATAACCAGGAAGCAAGCGAACAGAGGCGAGGATACGAAGACCGGGAGGAGGGACAGGAGCAGGGCAGGCAAAACAAGGCAGGAGGGAAACTATGAAAGGACATGAGACTATAAGGAAAGTAGCGCGGGATATCTATTGGCAGGCAAGCTGTTTTCGACTATCTGGCGCTCACCCTGTGGACAGACCAGGTTTATAAAGGGTGCAGCGACAGGTGCAGCTAATGAAAACTAATCAGTGCAGAGTGAAGTGAAGGAAAGACAAATTTAAACTATCATGCAGCCAGCAGAGAGAAACAGACAGAGTGCTGCAGAAATAAAAGTCTCAAAACCAAAGAGAAACACATATAAATAAGAAGGATAGCAGAGGAGAAAATCCACAGACACCAAGCAGTGAACAACGTGACAAAAATATAAACTCAGACAGGCGTGAATCGTGACATATCCCCACCTCAAGGGACGCCTCCTGGCGTCCCACCTGGTTGGTCCGGATGACAGGCGTGGAAGTCTGAGATGAGAGACTTGTCCAGGATGTTACGAGCAGGGACCCAAGAACGTTCCTCCGGACCATAACCCTCCCAGTCGACCAAATACTGGAGACCGCGACCCCTCCGCCTAGAGCGGAGAAGACGATGGACCGTGTAGGCAGGGGACCCATCAATCAGACGGGCGGGTGGGGGGGAACGAACGTGAGTGTGAAATCTAGACGAGGTGACCGGTTTGATGCAGGAGACATGAAAGGAGGGATGTACGCGAAATGACTTGGGCAGGGAGAGACGGACAGCGACAGGATTAATAATTTTAGAAATAGGAAAAGGACCAATAAAACGGGGAGCAAGTTTGCGAGACTGGGCCTTGAGGGGAAGGTTCTTAGTGGAGAGCCAGACGTTTTGGCCCACTTTATAGATGGGCTGACT
>NW_023623965.1:1010-4057 GCF_014905685.2 Nematolebias whitei | reverse complement strand
CAGTTTATATATATATATATATATATATATGTCGTCAAGCTTTATTTTTATACTTTACAATTTTCTGTTTTAATTTTGTGATATTTTTTTTTTAGTTTGCAAAACTGCAGACCATGGTCTTTATAATAGCCTGATTGTACCGTGGTACAGAAAAACAAAACATTTGTATTTTGTCAGGAGTCAGTGTTGAAATGGGGCAATATTAAATTAAAGGTAAAGACACTTATTTTGTCATAACTAAGACAGCTTCTAAGAAACCTAAGCCTTTTCAACCTATGTTCTCACCATGTTGAACTAAGCATCACATATGAAGGCACCACTATGATCAGTGTGTGTCCAGATCATCTTTATTTCAGTCAGCAAAGTATGAAATGCTTTAATCAGTCATCTTTATACGCTCAATATTTTCCTGCTCACATTTCTCCCTAGATCCCTTTTATATATTTTTGCAACGTGTTACCTTACAGCTAACTAAAACACATGGAATGCAATCTGCTTTGACAAAACAGGTGTGTTTTCTCAGCAACGTATGGCTGCGTTGATGCTGCACACCTGAACGTGATGTTAATAAGAATAAATCAGCTGAAAGCCCAGGATTCAAAGTATTCAATAATAAGAAGCTCAAAGCAGACAGGTTAAGAAGAGCAACATGTAAAGTATGCAAACTCAAATCTGTGAACGCTTTACCACCGGGCAGCAGTGCGAACCACCTCACCACCATGCAGACCCGTTTTAGGGTACAAGACTCTCGTCTCATTTAACAAGAGTTTAAGAGTGCTTTTACTGCTGTGTGACAAAAATTACATTATTGCTCTAATTAACAAATCTAATAAGGATGCCTTGACAATCCAGCTCAGCAACCCTGACAATAATCACATCCACAATTCTACTTTTGATGTATTGAGTAGCTGTGCTGGTTTGTGAGTTTATTTATTTATTTTATTTTAAATTTATTTTGATCCAAATGTCTCATTAGTAGTTTTAGTATATTCCAGTATCAGTAACACCTGAAATAATTCTGATAGGGCGTAACAAATTGAGCGACCTTTGAAAACAAACCAAAATTGTATATATACTTGACATTATTCTCAAGCTGCTTTCGTTGCTCTCTATGCTTCTGTCACCCCCCCCCCCCCCCCCCGGTGTTAGAAAGCATTCAAATTTAATCAAAACATCAAATAATGCTCCATTCTTTCCTCATTCGTCAACAAAACCCCAAGATATTTAAGGGAAGAATGGAGAGCGAGATTGACAAACAGATTGGTGCGGCGTATGTAGTATTGCGGACCCTGTGCCGGTCCGTTGTTGTGAAGAGGGAGCTGAGCTGTAAAGCGGTCAGTCTACGTTCCTACCCTCATCTATGTCCACTAATTTTGGTAAGGATGCTCCCTGGGTGCCTCACAGGAGTGTTAATTCAACTCACAGAGTGTGAAATTTGACTCTTCTTCTGAGTTTATATAATTCTAACAGATTCTGAGTTAAAAGTACACTTTGAAAAGAGTTAATATTTTAATGCTTTAATAGTGTTAAATATTTGACACCCTCAGTGTTGTTTTATGACACCATTTTAGTGTGCTTTTAACTCAAAATAGTGTTATTCCCATTCACTGTAAGTGATCAATTTTTAATATACATTGTTATTTTATGACACAATTAAGTGCTTTTAAAACTAAAATTGTGTTATTTCTTTTTTATTGTACTCTATCAATCCCCAATTGGGAAATTAATTCTCTGCATTTTTCCCCTTGCGTGTGTGGGAGTGTGCATGTGGAGTGGGGGCTGCCATCTGGGGTGCTTGGGGGCCTTGCTCATGGGCCCAGGGTGGATGTTGCACCTTTTCCACCCACATTATTATTATTTTTTTTCATTTAGCCTTTATTTATCCAGGTAGTCTCATTGAGCCACGAGAACTCATTTTCAAGAGAGACCTGTTTAGGGAGCAGATGGGGGTTAAGAGCCTTGCTCATGGGCCCAGAGTGGAGCGAATGAGGGCAGAGGTAAGTGTGGGTGCTTCACCTACCCCACCCACATCCTCGATGTTGTCGGTGCCGGGGCGTGAACCGGCGATCTTCTGATCACAGGCTCACCCTCTCTAGCCTCTGCGCCACCACTCCCCCTGTTGTATGTTTATTTTTTAACATACATTGTGTTATTTTATGAAACATATTTTTAACACTAAAATTGTGTTATTTCCTTTCACTAATGTGTTAACACTCATTTTTTTTATTTGTTTTGCAAAGCATTAAAAGTGCATTCTGTGTTTACTAGCCAAACATGCAAGTCACCAAATCTGAAAATCCTTGTAGTCACCTGCAAGGCTGCAGAAAGTTAACACACACAACACATCTTTAGTTACATCATAAGTTCAAATGTGTTGACCAGCAACAGTGACCAAGTTAAATAAATAAATAAATAAATAAATAAATAAATAAATAAATAAATAAATACATTTTTTTCTTTATATTTACTTTTTATTAAAAAAATAATAATAAAACTTCTCAGCCCCATAGGAATTAGCACAATAATAAGATCAGTCACAACTTAAACATTTATTAACTCCACCTGGAGTGAATTTAACTCAGTCACAGGTGTTAACATTTAACTCGCTTGACTGACAACGCTCATGGAGCTTTTTGTTCACCACAAGTGTTAAAACAATTCCCAAATCAACACCCATCAACTCAAAATTATTAACACTGAAAAAAAACAACACTACAGATTTTGCTGTGTAGGGAGGTACTTCGGGCATGTCCTACTGGGAGGAGACCCTGGGGAAGACCCAGGACATGCTGGAGAGACCATGTCTCTTGGTTGGCCTGAGTTTGGAATCCTCCCAGAAGAGCTGGAAGAGGTGGCTGTGAAAAGAGATGTCTGGGCCTCGAGATGCTGCCCCCACGACCTGACTTCAAAACAAGAGAAAGATGATGTATGGATGGATGTATGTATGGATGTATGGATGTATGGATGGATGTATGTATGTATGGATGTATGGATGTATGGATGTATGTATGTATGTATGTATGTATGTATGTATGTATGTATGTATG
>NW_023623964.1:0-4058 GCF_014905685.2 Nematolebias whitei | reverse complement strand
AAAAACTGTTTCTCTATTATCTGCTGTCTTTGCATGAATTCTGAAAATGTACTTTTGAAGTTTTAGTACAGATTAGACACTGATCACTGCAATCAGCTGCAGCTAGTAGAGTTCAAATGTTCAAAAGTTAGTTTCTAATTCATCAACTAGTTGAAGTCATAATTATTCAAGCAGCTAAAAAGTCTTGAAATCATTGGAAGTCATTAATTATTGACTGACTTCAGGTCAGTTTAGATCATTAGTTAGACCCAATATATTTTCCTTATAATAATAATATCCTATATATTTTTGATCAGAATCAAATGGATCAAAGTGATCAAAGGAGTGAAATCCATCCAGATCCAGTGAGAATCTATTAAAAGAAGAGATCAAAGGCATGGTGTGATAAACAATCAGACACAGCAGCAGGAAGGAAGGAAGGGTTCTGATAGAAAACAGCTGAGTTGCTCCAAAAGCTGCTGGACTTCAGCACCAACTCTTGTTCCACTTGAACTGCTCACAGTCCCAACTTCTCCCAGACGTCTGCTGGAACCATGTGGGCTTCTTGTGAGCCAGATGTTGAGGAGTTCAAAGGAACATCTTCCTGGACGTCTTCCTCCCTGACCTCTGACCTCTTCTTGGTGTTGTGAGGGGTGTTAGTGGAATGTTTGGAGCTGAGATACGGAGCAGGTTCTGTGAACAGAACTCATCAGAACCAAGGTTTGGGAGTGTGCAGCCAGATGTTTGTGTGCTGAACATGTGCAGAAACAGGAGCCATGTTTTCTTTCTCCTGTCTGCTCTAATGCAGTCCACTTCAAGGTTCTAATAGAAAACACATTCTGACAGCAGGTGGAACGTTTCCACTGAACATCTGCTGCTTTTTCTATCATCTCTACTGACTTGTTGAAGCAATGATCCTGGAGGTGATTGATCCCTGCAGAGTGATCACATGACAGCAGCAAGAATCCACTGAAGAGGCTGCAAATAGAACAACAAGAGTGAAGCAGAGAACAGGCTGAACATGAAGAAGTGGACAGAGAAATGATGAAATGAAGCATTTAGTGTTTCCATTTGAACAGAGCAGCTGGAGCTGAAGCTTTTGATTCAGAGCAACACAACAGCTCTGCTTTCAAACCTCCACACAGTTTCTGACGTCCACTCTGTCCACAGTGTTGGACGTGTCTCCGTCCACTTGTGTTTGTTCTGGACGGCCCACTGGAGCAGGATCAGAGGCTTTCTGCTACTAAGGCAACACTTTACACACACGAGGCTCTGAATGTTAGAAACCCTCTGACTAGAATACAGTTCTTCTGTGTGAGCTTTGAGCTCAAACTCTGAATTTAACTCAAACTGGAGACCAGTCCACCTCCCAGCAGCACCACTGTTGGACTGGATTCTACAGGTGGACCTAAGAAACTGGACCTTCAAATGCCTGTGACGTGCACGAACACAAAAAGAGGAAGAACATGTTCATATTGAATAAATTCTGCATAATATCCATGAATTAGTGACATGGCATGGCCGGAGTGAAACAGGAAGTGACAACAAAGAGGAAGAAGTGTTTAAAAATCTTTGTTTCTACAAGATGTGACTCTTCTTCATCTTTCTTTAATAGTGACTGTGAATAATGTGAAGAAACATCAGATTGTGTGCTCCTGTGTGTGTTAGCTGTTGTAGCAATGATGTGTTTCCATGCAGGCGTTGTCATCTCTCCGTTACTGCACATGCAAATATCTCCACAACTGTTCATGTGAGCTGCGTGAATTTATTCTGCCATACATCAGTAATGTTCTCTTTCCATGAACGCTTTTGTGTTGATCATGAAAACTGGATGTGACAGGAACTTGAAGAGAATTGATCCTGTTTCCATTAGAAAGACTCTCAGACACAGAAGCCCACAAGCAGAAATAAAACATGATGTAATGTGTCTTCATGTCAAACTGACTGAAATGTGATCAAACTATTGATTTATTCATGAAGCTTTATTTAAGCAGGCAAACCCCGTTGAGAGCACAGATCTCTCTGCATGGTCCTCCTGGGCCTGAAGGCAGCCTAACATGCATGTTTTTACACTGTGGGAGGAAACCGGAGTACCCGGGGAAAAGCCACGCAAACACGAGGAGAACATACAAAGTGCAGAGAGAAAGAGCCCCGGTCCAACCCGGGGATTGAAGCCACTGAAGCAGCTGATCCAGAGCTTTGAATGTGACGTCTATTTATGACTGAGAATCATTCTAGAGCTTATAAAAGTGTTCAAGCATCAACCAGTGGTTGTAGATTTGTTCCTTTAGGAAAGCTTTTACAAATCAAACTGTAATGATCATTTTATAAATGTTTGGGATCATGAGCTGCACAAATCTAGTGAAATGTTTAGTTTCTTATTGACACATGTTCTTTACTACAACAGGCAGATCCAGAACTTGTTCCTGTCACGTCACCTTTGACTTTGATTTCCAGTCCAACCATTAGAGTCTTATAAACTGGTTGAACGAACAGTCATTGATCAGATATTTGTTGCTGTGAAAAGAACTCAAGTGTATTTTGACTGAAGACAACAAAGTTCACCATGAAGGTTGTGTGTGTGTGTCAGCATAATATTGTCATGTGTGTAGGTTAGTGTGAACACATGAGAAGCTGAGCACAAACTAAAACATGGTGTCTGACTTCACAGTCTTCTGTCTATAGAGTGGAGTTTGTAGAAAACCAGGGAGCTCCTTCACTCCAGAGTCAGACGGTTCTGAGTGCGATCCAGTTGTGTCAGATGGGAGGGGTTGGATTGAAGAGCTGAGAGCAGAGAGGCACAGCTGATCTCTGACAACCTGCAGAGTCTGAATCAAAGAGAACATGTGAGCTGAAGTCAATAGTGTGCAGCTTCCAACAGGATGGAGGAGAACAGAAGAAGGAAGGCTTAGAGCTCCTGCTGAGGGAGCACTGGACGAGAGCTCACTTTGAAGAGTTCACAAACACCTCTCCTTTCCTCCTGTCACATAAATCAAGTGATGCAGCACATGCAGAGAGCTGCTGTCACTTGTGGCAGTGACATGAAGAAAAGTGAGCGAGACATTTTCTTCTAAATAACATCACTTCATCATTCTCCTTTCTGGCAGCAGTAAAGAGAAGCAGGTGAAGTGTGAGAAAATAAATCAACATCAAGTGTCTGAAAGTGTCCAAATAAGAGAAAAGACATGAATCATGTCCATGAAAGTAAAGAAGCTGTCTTCCTTGTTGTTGTCATCACTGCAGCATCTGAGAGCTGTGATGAAATGAAATGTAATCTGTCCTCTGGATGTTCCTGTCACTCTCTGGCTTTGTCCAAACAGCCGCTCCACTCCGTCCAGGACCAGGTCTGACGGAGCGCTGGATGTCCCACAGAGTCGTCCTCTGTCTTCACCTTCACAATCACTTCCTGCTTTCTAAACTTGGTGTGCTTCATGCTGTTCACTTGTTTCATGTTGATGAGGTTGAAGTGTTTGAAGAGAAACATTGAACAGATCCATGTTCCGCTGCTTCTGAACAATGACTCAATAAAAACAGGTTGGAGAAACACACTTTTTGTTTGGAGACAGCAGTGAGAACAGGACACTTTCCTCCTGTAGAGATCTCCGTTGGTTCAGACGTTTGACAAGTGGACAGAAAGTTACTAAATGCTTCCACTTTGCCCCACTCCCCTCTGGCAGGAGGTTGTGTAGCATCAGAGCCAGAACAAGCAGCTAAAGAACAGCTTCTTCCAGCTGCCGTCACACTCAGGAACTCTGCCACAGCCCACAACTGAATGGAACCTCGTGCACAGCTGTGACGTGCGCTATCTACACTTAGACTGCACTGACATGTTCCACTGCTTCATCCCTTTATGACATCATACCTGCACTGATGGACTGCTGCTTCAAGTTCGTGTGCACATGTGTCTGTAAGGGGGGAGGGGTTACTTTTTATTGATTCTTCTGACTTTTTAATTCATGACCTAGTTTTTATTTTCTTATTTACTTCTTAAATGCTGACATAAGAGGAGCTCAGGAACTGTTTGGTTCCTCCTCATGCATGTCATGTTGTGGAATGATGAGAATCAAACTCTTGAACTC
>NW_023623963.1:0-4059 GCF_014905685.2 Nematolebias whitei | reverse complement strand
GGTCTACACTCATCTCCAGGCCATCGTTCCTCTCTGTCCAGGATGTGAACATCTTCATCCCTGAAAGAGTGACCGCTGGCCTGGAGATGAGTGTAGACCGCAGAGTCCTGGCCTGATGATGTTCATCTTCTGTACTGGGCCATCCTTTTGGCCAGTGGCTGTTTAGTTTCCCCGATGTAAGACTGATCACCCTCCTGACACTGAACAGCATACACAACATTACTCTGTTTGTGCCGGGGGACTGGATCTTTGGGATGAACCAGTCTTTAATGTATTTTGGGGTTTAAAAGCCACTGGGACGTTATGTTTAGAAAATAAACGTCTCAGGAAGTTTCTCGGATGAGAGACGAAACGTTTCTACATTTTTTTGTTGATTTGCTTTGTTTTGTTTTTTTTTTAATGTCCAGAGGACCAGATTTAACTTTTTTAGATAAACTGTACAAGCCTTTAACATATATATATTTTCATTTAGCCTTTATTTATACAGGTAGTCTCATTGAGCCATGAGAACTCATTTTCAAGAGAGACCTGTTTATGGAGCAGATGGAGGTTAAGGGCCTTGCTCATGGGCCCAGAGTGGGGCGATCCCAGTCCGTGATGTCCAAACAAGTGTGTAGCTCCTCCACAGCTTCACTGGTCCACTTTTTGGATGTCCTCACTACAGGTTTTGAGAGCTTTAGTCTCTGTCTGTACGTGGGGATTAGGTGAACCATGACATGATCTGAGAGTCTCAAGGTTGCATGGGACACAGCACGATAAGCACCACTCACTGTAGTGTAAAAGTGTTCCCCAACATGTTCCCCTCTCTGGTCGGGCATGTGACAAACTGTTTGTACTTTGGAAGTTCATGACTGAGGTTCCCTTTGTTAAAATCTCCAAGGATTATAACTAGGGAGTCCAGGAACGACCACTCTATGCTCATAATGTGGTCCGCAAGTGCTCGCTCAGCCTCGTGCACGTCCGCGCATGGTGGAATGTCAACGGTGGCCAGAATGAATGAGAAAAACTCACGTGGAGAGTAGAAAGGTTTACAGTTAATGAAGAGATATTCCAGAGAAGGAGATCACTGACACATCGGAGCACCAGTGTTGATATAGAAGTAGACTCCTCCACCTTTTGTTTTTCCCCTGGAAAGTTTCTGCTGTCTGTCTGCGCGGAGGAGCTGGAACTCTGCCAGATTGAACGTGATGTCTGGGGTATGTGCATTTAGCCATGTCTCCATGAAGCACAGCACACAAGACGAGGAAAAGTTGCTGTTTCTTCTCATCAGCAGTGCTATCTTGTTCATTTTGTTGGAAAGTGAGTGAACATTGGAGAGGAAAACTCCAGGTAAGGGCGTGCTGGTTCCCCGTTTATGAAGGCGCACGAGCACGCCAGCTCTCTTTCCTCTTCGACAGCGTCTCACTCTTTTGGCCCAAAAGTGCACTAATTCTGCTGCAGGCACAAAAAAACTGGTGTAATATCCATATGGGTTGTTGTTCTGATGTTTAGAAGCTCCTCACGTGTGTAGGAGCACGAAGATACATGAACAATGCACAAAAACAAACAAAACAGAGAGCACTAGAACACCAGGGCGACCGTACATGGCACCATCTTGGTGTATAACCAAGATGAATATTTATGAATATTTTACAGTTTTGTGTCGAGGTATTCTGTATTTTTCATTGTTTTCTGAGTAATTTTGCCTTTCTAGCTAAGTCTGCATTTTTGTCAAATGTCCATTCAGATAGAAATCCAATCCCTTTAGTTTTCTCCCTTGTAGGTCTTTACTGTGGTATTTTTCCATTCCAAGCAGTTTTCTTATATAAAAATAAACAAACAATTTCCAGTTCAAAAGACCAGTTTCAACCCAGTGACACGTCAGTGTCTAATGCTCACTTCTACACACTGAGGACCTTTTCACCGAACAGTTTTTATTCAGAAAAATCAACATGTCTGTTTTCTCTGGCCACAAACAAGCCCGCTCCTGGTTGATCATCATCATCAACTTTATTTATAAAGCACTTTAACACAGCCATAGCTGAAACAAAGTGCTGAAACATCAGTTAAAAACAAGATAAAAGACAGCATAAAAACAGAGCTACAAACCCAAGCACACAACTCAATTTAAAACACAATAAAACAACAAGTTAAACAGATAAAATCAACACCAATAAAATAAAGTAACATCAAGACTCAGTTGGGTTGAAGGCCAATGAATAGAGATGAGTTTTTAGATGGGTTTTAAAAATGGACAGCGAGGGGGCCTGTCAAATGTACAAAGGCAGAGTGTTCCATAATTTAGGGGCACTAACAGAGAAGGCCCTGTCTCCTCTAAAGCCCCTTATCCACGGGTCTTTTTGGTACTCCTATGTAACTAGTTGTGGCCGATTGCAGGATTTATCAACAATGCCTCTAGTGGTGGAACCCACCCCATTTTTGGGACCTAAATCACTGAGGTCCCAGGTCTGGTTCTTTTAGGGTCTAGTTGTGACATCAGCGCACTGTAGGTCACTGATTGGTCAGGGGGCGTATTCATTGGTGGAGGGCGGAGATTCAGTCTTCCACCGGAAATCACAATCCACCATTTTCTTTTTCACCCGCATAACAGACAACAAGAAATCGGAGGAGCTTATTTTGGAATATTTTATAAGGTAAAACAAATAATCATGGCACAACCGTGGTCGAATGCTGAAGTTCAGGCATTTCTCTGTTTGCTGGCCGATGAACAAGTGCAGCGCGAGCTAGATGGAACGAAACGAAATGAAAAGATTTTTCAAGAGGTGTCTGCGCAGATGGCGGTGCAGGGCTTCCATCGCACACCAAAGCAAAGAGGAAAGCTTAAAAAACTAATAGCTGATGGTGAGTGTATTTTATTTACTTTAAGCATATTTCCTTTTCCTCATGCAACCGTTTCTTTGCGTTTTCTGAAAGTACTCTGAACAAACGAGGCTGACGCGGTTAAGTCGTCATTAGTTAGCATCATTGCTAACTGTACTCTGTTGCTGTTTTTCCACTCTTATTTTGATGCAGAAAGTCCCACTGAACATGAAGGTTCACCAGATTCTGCTTTTGACTGTCCAATCCTCCCCGCTTCTGACCCTTCCCGACCACACCAGCTCCGAGTACATCCATGCCACCAGGCACATCTACGCCACCGGGCACATGCACGCCACCGGGCAACACGCAGCAGAGCGGCACTAAACAGCACCCGTTACTAGTAAGAAGCAACAATCGTGTTTAACATCACATTGATCATGTTGATATGAATGTTGTTTTGTTTTTGTTGTAAAACACCTTGCATGTATTCAAACTACTTGTTTATTCAGTTGTAATGTATAAATGTTAAATTTAGTTATTCATTTATTACTTAAAGTTTCATTTATGAAGTTTATTATTAAAATTATACAGGGTGTAGTGATTTTTGTTCAGATTAACGATGCTCTGTTCTTTTTCTAAATTAGCACAAACCGTTGTAAATGACTACATGTAGTTTATTTATGCCCACCTGCTTACTATCATTAAAGTACTAGACTGCTTTATGAACAGAATCATTTCTGATCTTGTGAACAAACACCTTTTGAAATTAGCAGGAACTTTAATGTAAATAATTTATTTAAAAACTCTACCTGTACTTCATCATCTAACAGCCATTTTCTTGTGTGTTATTCCTAGGCAATAGAAAGCGCAGATCAACAAGTGCAGCAGAGAGCTTTGTTTCTGCACATACAGAACAAGAGGAGATGAACCAGAAGCAGAGAGAGGAACACTTCCATTTTATTTGTGAGGATGTCAAAAAGGCAAGGCAAGAAGAAGCTGCAGCAGCGAGGAAGCAGGAGAAAGCAATTAGGAGGGAGGAGATGGCCTTGAGGAGAGAGGAAGCAGATGTTCGCAGAGAGGAAGCAGCACAGCGAAGGCAGGAGGCTGAACAGAGTGCTGCTTTCAATCAGGCACTCCTTGGGGTGCTGGAATCCATTGCCCGTTCCATGGCAAACAGACATGTTTAAAAATATTTAGAGTAGATCATAGTTGATCTATAGAAATGTAGATCCTGCAAGGTAAGCCCACAAATAGCCAAAC
>NW_023623962.1:0-4059 GCF_014905685.2 Nematolebias whitei | reverse complement strand
TATATATATATATATATATATATATATATATATATATATATTAATATTTGCTCAATAAGCAGAAATGAGAACAAAAGGAAATTTGCAACCCAAAAAAAGGCTGAAATTAGAAAAAATAGTAGCTTAAAAGGTAAAAAGAAGCCTAAACTATCAGAAGGAAGCAGAAAAAAATGAAATGAGCTGAAAAAAATCTGGAATTAGCTGAAAAAGCTAAAATTAGCACAAAAAAGCTAAATAGTAGCTGAAATGAGCATAACAAGCTGAAATTAACAGAAATAATGTATTAGGCTGAAAGTAACAGAAATTAAAAGAAAAAACAACCTGAATTTATCTGAAAACAGCTGAAATTAGCTAAAAAATGCTAAAAAGATAGCTGAAAAGGTAGAACAAGCTTACATTAGCAGAAGAAAGAACATGTTTGTCCATTTAGGCTTAAAGAAGCAGAAATGAGCACAAAGAAGTGGATATTTTCTGAAAAAAAGCTGAAATTAGCATAAAACAGCTTAAAAGTTGCTAAAAAAGCAGATAGAAGCTCAAATTACCAGAAGAAAGTGGAGAGAGCACATTTTTGCTAAATTAGTCTGAAAAAATTGAGTGCAAAACATCTAGAATTAGCTAAAATAGCTAAAGTTAGCATAAAAACAGCTAAATAGTAGCTGAAATAGCAGAAGAAGCTGAAACTTGCATAGATAAGCTGAAATTAGCAGGAAGAAGTTAGAAGAAGCACAAGAATGTTATAGTTAGCAGTAATAATCTCACAGGATCACAAAACAGATGAAAAAAAAAACAGCTGAAAGTAGCTGAAGTGTAAATTTGCATAAGGAAGCTGAAAGAAGCTGAAGCAGAACAAAATGTGAAATGAGCAGTAAAAGGCTGTAAACAGATCTAAAGAATTGAAGGATGTAAAATGAGCTCAATTCATTTTCTACGAGAAAAAAAATGGCAGAAAAGGCTAAATATTTCCAAAAGCTAAAGTTGCACCAATACTAAAAGTCCTAGCACCCTTTCTCCTGAACAAGCTGAACATTTTGATACATGATTTGTTGAAATAGCACAAAAAGTGCGGAACAAGAAAGATGCTGAAAAACGTATGGAAGAAAAATGGATCACAACAGTGTGAATGCTTCGTAAACGTTCACAAAATAAATCGCTCACTGTTGCTACAGAAAACTAACTCTGAAACACAGGTTCAAAAATACAAGGTTGAGTCTTAAAGTGCTTTTGTGGAAGAACGACATCAACTTCAAACCTCACTTTACAAATTAAAAAAACTAGACTGACCCTTTGACTTCTGCAGGAGGAACGTCCTCCTGATTCTCGGGCCCTGTGGGGTCTTCAGATTTTTCATGAAGATGGTCTTCGTCGCAGGTGGTTTGTGTTGGTTTGTCCTCCTCCTCCTCAGCAACACTTTGCTATGCAAGAGGCGAGCACGAGCAGAAAAGTTCATGAAACTGACACAAAACTAAGACTACGCGCTAAAAACCGAAGGGGGGGGATCACTCACTTGTGCTACTTTTTGCTGCTTCTTTTTTCTTTTTTGCTTTTTGGACAACCTGAGGGGGTGAAGAGAAAGACAAGTAAAAATAAATCATTTTATTAATTATGATGAGTCACAAAGCTCTAACTGCCATGACGACCAGGTCAAATTAAGAAATTTGGCTGTGTTTGAACCATTCATTCACTTTATACTCTTCCATATACAGTAAATACAAAAAGTATTCACCCTATTGGATATGTTGTGCTTTTATTGCTGTCAAAAATGTTGAAGAAAATTCACATTTCTTTTTGTAGCGTACATTAGTCAAGATTTAATTAGGGTTTTCTTCAACAGCGTCTTTCTGTTTGCCTCAACCGTAAAGCTTGGACTGGTGGAGAACTCGGGCAACAGTTGTTGTATGCTCAGTCTCTTCCTTATGTGAAGCTGAAGCTTGGACCTCCTTGAGAGAGGTCCCGGGTGTCTTGGTGGTTTCTGTCACCATTCTCTTCATTCATGATGTAGTGCCCTGGACTTTATCTTTTCGTACAATAGTTGTGTATAGAACTTGCACTTCAGTAAAATGACCATAATCAGTGTCCTGAGCCGACACAGCAGGCTAATCAAGGCTAATGCTAAACTCTGCAGCTCATTACTGAGATTCTTATTAGACTTGGTAAAAATGACTTTAAATTTCTAAATATCTCTAACGTGGCTCAACTCCTCTGCCTGCGCTGTGAGAAGTGATTCAAATTGCAAACTGAAAACAACATGTTGAAGTCTAAATATAAAAATGTTTTGAAGATAAGTTGAAAATCACAAAGTAAATATTGCAGGATTTTTTTTTATTATTTTTTAACGAACCACCACTTTAAAATCAGTTACTATGTTTAACAATATGTGTGCGCAATTTTATTTTAAATTTCACTATAATCATTCATTCATTCAACCTTTATTTATACAGGCTAGTCTCACTGAGCCTCGAGGACTCATTTACAAGAGAGACCTGTTTTTTAACAAAGAATGATGACAACAGTAGACGATCATAAAAAGCATATTAATTGAAAAAAAAGGGAAATTATATATATTTTTTAAATGAAGCATATAAATGATGCATCAACTACATATATCTGACCTACATTATCTATGTAGATTGTGAAGAGGGTGGGTCCTAAGACTGAGCCTTGTGGTACACCATTGTTAACAGTTAGATAATTGGAAGAAGTACCATTATTGACAAGACAAAAGCAGTTTGTTGAAAGTACTTGTGCAGTTACAGCTGCAGTTTGTGGTTGTGTAAACACTTTGAAAGTGTAAGATACACTCAACAAAAATAGAAACTCAGCACTTTTGTTTTTGCTCCCATTTTTCAGAAAATGTCATCAGCACCTTGATACACCACACCTGTGAGGTGGATGGAATATCTTGGCAAAGGAGAAGTGCTCACTAACACAGATTTACACACATTTGCGAACAATATTTAGGAGAAAAAGGCCTGTTGTGTACATCGAAAATAGTCTTCGATCTTTAGAGTTAAATTCGTGAAAAATGGAAGCAAAAACAAAAGTGCTGCGTTTATAATTTTGTTCTGTAAATGAATTTCGTGTCAGTGTTGAGGAGACAAATCTTCCAAGTTCACAACAAAGAACAGTGAAATTATGTTGTTTATCACTTCAGATTCAGAAGTGCTGGCGTTTATTTTTGAGACACCTGACTGTGAATACTTGGTGTATAATTATGAAGTACGCCGAGCTCAAGTAGTGTTCGAAATACCCTATATCATCTATTATATAGTAATCATGGTGTACTGAGTGAGTGAACAATTTAAACACAGCTATTTTTTTATTACTAATTTACTTTACTTTTGCCTTGGCTTTTCTTCATCCTCCTCTTCTTCATCATCCTCCAGCCCTTCATGTACATTCTCCCCATTCTTTCCATCCACGCTCAAACCAAGCGAGTCCTCCTCTTCTTCCAGCTGTTGCCGTAGCAACACCACCATCTCTCGGTGCTTTTTGGACTTTTCATGGTTTTTCATACTGTGAAGGAGAAAAACGAAGAAGCAATGAAACATCTGTGAAATAAGTACAGGAAAAAAAAAACGTTTATGGAAATACATAATCAGTGAAAAACATGTTTTGTGATTTATATTTAAAAATGTTCTATAGTCGTTTTACCCATGAGGATAAAATGTCAGTACAAATACTTGATTTTCAATGACTGCAATGAACTTTTCACAATGAAGTCAAACTGAAAAACTAGAATCTGCTATGAAGCTTTAAATATTGGAGAAAATTAAATAACTGTTCTGAAAGAAATCAGAGAATTTTGTAAAATAATTTGTGTTTCAAACCTTCAAACTGGTGAATTTAGACAAATAGCACATTGTCAGGACACAAACTGGTTGATACATTTCAACAGAACTGATTTTTTTTCCCCACTTCTCCCATTTATAGACGATCCTTTCACGCAGCTCAACCTTTCTAGCTTTTACAGTAATATCTGTTATTTGCTTCTGCTCCCCTCTACGTTCCTCTTTCTTTCTGCAGAGACATGCCCACCCGCAGAGAGGTAAAAGTGAGAAA
>NW_023623961.1:2296-4059 GCF_014905685.2 Nematolebias whitei | reverse complement strand
CCTCAAAGAAAGGCGATCATAGCCTACGATCAACCTGGAGCAAATAGACCTTTGACGTTACCGGACAAAACAATGTGGATCAGTGTTCCCCAGGGAACAACCATACACATTGGTGATTTGAAGCTCTATCACCTCGATCCGGAACAATGGGAACTGACTCTGGATGACTCAGAGTACCTGGTGAACATGTCTATAGACATAGATCCAGAAACTCTGGGAAGGATCCGTTTTGAAGGCACCCAAGTCGTCGACGTGGAACCAATAAACCAAGTTCTCAAGTCCCTCAGGTCCACAATTAAGAACCCGATCCAACCAATTACCTATGCGTGGTCAAGCGCGGACACGTTAATCATAGCCCTGCTAATGACGATAACCCTCGTATTGTGTGGGATACTCGCATCCCTGTTCCGGGGCCACGCGTCACACCGAGTCGACCTGGATCGCCATGCAGCGCACCTCGATATGATTATGTCTCGCATATGTGGGTCTGCAAAGAAGCCACTCACACGGGACAGCGTGACTGAAACTGACAACCAGGGTGAGGTGAAGCAGTGAAACGATGTTTTTAGTTGCTTAGTCACTACTCTTGTCGGTGTTGAAACGTTGTTGAATTGGTTTTGGTTGTTTCTGAGGTAAGAATGAATCTTGTGTGTAAGTTAAGTTAGAGACTAAGAGGCCTTTAACCATGCCAACATGCAGTTAATTTGTTAAATTGCAATCTTTGCGGAGTCAATGTATATTATTGCTACCTTAAGTACCATAATCTACATTGATCTCACAACGCTTAAGCCGAACCTACTCGAACAATTCTATTCGGGGGGATAGCTAATTCTTTTTGATGAGTCTCGCCATAGACTTCCAAAAACATTTATGGGAAACCAAACACCCAATCTCAAGTCGTTCGTCTAAAAGACAACAGACAATTGAACCAAACTATATTTTACCATGTAAGGCTAACTTAAACCAAGGTAGAAATGGAAAAATAGTTTGGGCCCCTTTTCTATAGGTATAAACCCCTGTAGTTACCCCTTTTCAGCATGTTCCACCCCTTAACTGGTAGTTATAGCTGTTCCCAACCATAATAGCTTACACACCAGGTGCATATAGTTTAAGGCCTTATGTAAAATCCCCTTCATAAGCCCACCTTAAACCACATAATTGCATGTCACATTTGAACCAGAACGGCACCGACTGGACGTCGCCCAGAGACGACCTTCGCTGGAGGCGACCTGCAATCCTGACGTTGGTCTCCACTCTTCATCCAGTGGCCGCATCTTCAGTTCAATCCAAGGGTACCCCTCTGTATGCTGATTAATCAACACTTCCAATCGTTGTGGATTTACCGTTGTGGATTATATGACTTTTTCCAATGGATTACAGACTCTGTTTCCAAGGGGTTAAAGCATTGCTACAATGGAATTATCGAGACGTTATGGAATTATAATCAACACAATGGAATTGCCAAGAACATTGTGGAATTACCTTGACTTTGTTTTCCGTGCTGGATTACTTTCGACTTTTGTTTTCCTTGCTGGATTACTCTTGACTCTTGTTTCTTTGCTGGATTACATCAAGCTTCAAGGACAATCGAAGGCGTAAGTTCATGTTTGGAATTCATCCCCATGGACAGGTGATGATTTCCAAAGGGGGGACTGTAGTGAACTTAACCTGTCAAAACTAAGCCTAAGGTCAAAATCCTTGACCTTAAGAACCTTCTGGGACAGAAACTGTTATTTCATTGATTTGAATCCAGAAATACAGGT
>NW_023623961.1:0-2196 GCF_014905685.2 Nematolebias whitei | reverse complement strand
CATTACTATTTTTCAAATGTTGATAATCAAAGTGTCTTAGTTCAAACCATTTTAGATGTTGCAGTGAACTAATCAATTTTATTAACTGTGAAACAGCGTAATGATTTTTAATGCTTATGCAGAGTTAGAATTCATGTTAAGGTCTGTTACAGATTTTTATGCATTTTCTGATTTCTGTCTTTGAATGAGCAAGTGTGCGTTTTCCAAGGTCAGGAGTCGAAGCAGACATGTGTCTTGTTTACATCCTCTCAGACGTCAACAGGGGAGCTGGCACCTGTTTCTAAAACTCGCCAAAACAATACTCTCTCTGTCTCTAAGAACAGTTTAATCTGTTCCATAACAATTCTTGCTGTTTTCTGACTTATAGTAACCTCTGACATCACAAAACACACCCCTGTCTGGTTGTTATTGACCAATCAGGGACGATAAAATATACCGGAAATAGAGCTCTTTAAAATGCCGGTACTTCCTAGTTTTCCCAGTTCAGTTCTGCGCGGAGAAGTTCAGTTCGGTGAAGCATCTGAGCAGTTCGGTTCTGCGCTGAGAAGTTGTTTGGGAGAACAGAAGTCCAGCATGATAAGGCTTATCCGAGTTGGATTATTGCTATTGCTGATGTGAGCTGGTGTCGGACGGAATCTCGTCACTACTTCGGACGAGTTCAGCCATCCTATGGAGACGCTGGACAGGTAGCGTTAACTGGACCTCCATATCTGCTGATTAATCTTCAGAAAGGTAATGAGTCAAGTTTCCTACCAAGCGTACCGGGGAAAGCTGGGTTCTGATGGAGAGTGTCGGTTCTGGTGAACACTTCCCCTCACATACCATCTCTTACTCCCTTTAAACTTCATTCCCATCTTTAAATTCTTCTCTCAAGTAGAAATCCTTCCAGATATTTTAGAAATGTCTGTGTAAAGTGCTCATCCACCGCCGTGTGGATAATTGATCATAACTGTACAGTTTTCATAAATGTCTGTGGTGAAGCAACGGAAAATCATGGCCGTATGGTTTTCCTGATTGATTGATTATGTTGTTATTTTCATATTTTGCCAAATTAATGTAAATGTTTGATGTTAAACTTTGATTCTGTAAATAAATGACCGCATTCATTTTGATGGGTCAAAGATAAATGACGTCTCACATTTGCATTTCATTAAATTCAATGCACGTTTTATTCAGTCCAGAAAAATGAGGAATCCGTTTTAGTGTTTAATATATTTATTAATTTTCCACATAGAAACAAATAAAAACAACATACATACAAGGAAAAAAAACAAACAACAAAGAACCCCTCCCCCCTCCCAGCACCCCTCCCCCCAGTAAATACTGTCCCCTACAAGGTATGTCACAAAAACAATTAAAACAGTTCAAACATCATTATCAAGATTTATGGGTCTACGTTCAGCCAAAATCCTAAAAGCGTGTTATTCCTGGACCTGTGTCGAGGGTTCATTGAAAAAAGTAATAAAAGATTTCCAAGTTTTATAAAATCTATTTTCAGAGCCCTTCATCACACACCTGATTTTCTCTAGTTTTAGATTAATTAGTACCTCCTTTATCCAGCTTGACACTGTGGGTGGAGCAGCATCTTTCCACCTAAGAAGAATTAAACGACGTGCCAGAAGAGTTGAAAAAGCGATTACCTTCCCTCCTCCCGTAGGTAAACTTAATCCTTCAGGAGTAATCCCAAATATCAGCATAAATGGGTTCGGGGTAATATGGACTGCTAAAACAGCTGAGAGTGCTTCACAGATACCAGCCCAGTATATCTGTATCTTGGGGCAACTCCAAAACATATGCACCAATGTGGCTTCCTCCGACCTACATCTGTCACATATAGGGTCAATTTGAGGGTAAATTTTAGCCAGTTTAGATTTATCCAAATGTGCCCGGTGTACCACTTTGAACTGAATAAGAGAGTGCCTCGCACACATTGAAGATGAGTGAATTTTCCTCAAAACATCAGCCCAAACTGCTTCACTCATTGTAATTTGAAGGTCCTGCTCCCAGGATTGTTTAATTATCAGAGAGTCAGAGTCAGAGTTTCTTTATTGTCATTCGCACCTCATGTGGTACATGTGGTGGAGCGAAATTATGTACACAGGGTCCCAGTTACATCCAACAATAAAATGTATAAGAAAAACAGTAATAACATCTAAGATATGAACTAAGAAATGCATCAACTAAATATACACTAAG
>NW_023623960.1:0-4059 GCF_014905685.2 Nematolebias whitei | reverse complement strand
GATAATGAGCGGTGACAGGTGACATGAGTTGAGTGATTACTGAGTGTACAGGCTGGAGAGGGTTCAGTCGATGAAAGTCTCTAATGAGGGTTTTGTCCAGAATATTGCGTGAGGGCACCCAGGAACGTTCCTCCAGGCCGTACCCCTGCCAGTCTACCAGATACTGGAGTCCTCTCCCCCACCTTCTGGATCGAAGAAGGCGTCGGACCGTGTAGGCTGGGCTCCCCTGAATGAGTCGGGCGGGTGGTGGGAGGTCGGTGGTGGGTCGAAAACGTGGCAGGACAAATGGCTTGAGTCTTGAGACATGAAACGTTGGATGAATGCGCATGGACCTGGGTAACTGTAAGCGAACAGAGACAGGATTGATTATTTTGGTAATCAGAAAAGGACCAATGAAACGTGGTGCTAGTTTCTTAGATTCCACACGGAGAGGAAGGTCCTTGGTGGAGAGCCACGCTTTCTGGCCCACCTTGTACAATGGTTGAGGCGTTCTCCTGCGGTTAGCCCCCCGAACGTACCTTTTGGTGGCCAAAATTAGGGCTCTCCTGGCTTTTCTCCAGACTCGCTGGCAACGTAAAATTGCGAGTCGTGCAGAGGGAACCCGAGCTTCTCTCCCCTGGACTGAAAAAACAGGGGGTTGGAATCCAAAGACAACATGAAAGGGTGAAATACCTGATGTAGAGGATGGAAGAGAGTTGATTGCTTGTTCAATCCAAGGGAGGTTGGACGTCCATTTCCTCGGGTCCCCCTCGCAGAGGAGCCGAAGCTTGGTCTCCACCTCCTGGTTGGTACGCTCAGATTGTCCATCCGTTTGGGGATGAAAACCTGACGAGAGGCTGACCGAGATCCCTAGCAGGTTGCAAAACTCCCTCCAGAACTTGGAAATGAATTGGGGACCTCGGTCAGACACAATGTTCTGGGGGAGCCCATGGAGCCTGAAAACCTCCTTGGCCATGATAACGCTGAGCTCCTTAGAAGAAGGTAACTTGGGGAGAGGAACCAGGTGGACCATTTTAGAAAAACGGTCCACAATGGTCAATAACACTGAATTGCCTTCAGAAGGGGGTAATCCAGTCACAAAGTCCATAGCAATATGTGACCATGGGCGTGAAGGAATTGGCAGGGGTCGTAGCAGCCCGGCAGGTGGGCGATTGGAAGACTTGGCACGATTGCATTCGGGACATGACTTGACAAAGTGCTTGGTGTCCTCCGTAAGCGTAGCCCACCAGAATCGGGCGCGAATGAGTTGGAGGGTCTTGGTGATTCCTGGGTGACAGAACAACTTTGATGAATGGCATAATTCAAGAACCTCTTTTACCTTTTGCTTGGGGACAAACAGGCGCCCCCTAGGACAGGTGGGTGGACGTGGCTCGGAGAGTTGGACTTGTTGGAGATCGAGTTCTAATTGAGTCAAAGAAAGACGTACGGTCTCAGGCAGGATGAACTCGACCTCTTCTGAGGGCCCTTCCTTGACCTCAAAGACCCGGGACAGGGCATCCGGCTTGGCATTCTTGGGCCCGGGTCTGTAAGAGAGGGTGAAACTGAACCGAGAGAAAAACATAGCCCACCTGGCCTGACGGGGATTGAGTCTCTTTGCTGTGCGAAGGTACTCCAGGTTTTTATGGTCGGTCCATACCAAAAAGGACTTCTTCGCACCTTCCAGCCAGTGCCTCCATTCCTCCAGGGCCATCTTGACTGCCAAAAGCTCACGGTCTCCCACGTCGTAGTTTCTCTCAGCGGGGGAGAGTGCCCTGGAGAAGTAAGCACAGGGGTGGATCTTACCATCTGTGCTGCGCTGACTGAGGATGGCGCCCACCCCGGTGCTGGATGCATCGACCTCCACAATGAATTGTTTCTCGGGGTCTGGAGAGTGCAAGATTGGAGCAGAGGAAAACAATGTTTTGAGCTTCTGGAATGATTGGTTGGCAACGGAGTCCCAGATGAACTTGGTCTTAGATGAGGTGAGAAAATGAAGAGGAGCTGCAACTGAACTGTAGTTCTTAATGAACCTCCTATAAAAATTTGCAAAACCGAGAAACCTTTGCAGCTGTTTACGATCCTTGGGCTTGGGCCAATCCACCACCGCTGATACCTTCCCGGGTTCCATGGATACTTGACCTGGAGAAATGTTGAACCCAAGGAATGAGGTGGACACTTGGTGGAAAGCACACTTCTCTGCCTTGACAAACAAGTTGTTCTGTAAAAGGCGGGTTAAGACAGCTCTGACATGGCGACGGTGAGAAATGCCATCTTGTGAAAAGATAAGTATGTCATCAAGGTAAACAAAAGCGTAAATGTTAATCATGTCACGAAGGACATCATTAACCAGGGCTTGGAAAACGGCAGGAGCGTTGGTGAGGCCGAATGGCATAACAAGATATTCATAATGGCCATCTGCGGTATTAAAAGCCGTCTTCCATTCATCTCCCCGCCGTATCCTGACCAAATGGTAAGCGTTGCGAAGATCCAGTTTGGTGAATATCTTGGCATTTTGGATTATATCAAAAGCAGAGTTCATGAGGGGCAGAGGATACTTGTTCTTTATGGTTATTTTGTTAAGTTCTCTATAGTCAATGCATGGACGAAGTGACCCATCTTTCTTCCCTACAAAGAAAAAACCTGCACCAGCGGGGGATGCTGAAGGTCTAATGATACCAGCTTGGAGGGACTCTGTTATATATTTCCTCATGGACTCTTGCTCGGGACCAGACAAAGAATATAATCTACCCCGAGGGGGGGTAGAACCTGGGATCAGGTCAATACCACAATCGTATGGACGATGTGGCGGAAGGGACGTAGCTTTTGATTTATTAAAGACCTCTTTCAAATCATGGTACTCTTTAGGTACCTGACTTAGATTAGGATAGGTCTCCTCATTGGCTGTGACAAGGGCTGGTGAACTGGGTTGGCTCTGAATACATGTAGAATAACACTCATTAGCCCATCCTACAATCTCTTGGTTCCTCCAATCGATTTGGGGGTTGTGTTTGCGTAACCAAGTGGAACCTAAAACCACTGGGAGTTGGGGTGAATCAATAACAATGAATCTGATCAGTTCCGAATGGTTGTTGGCCGACACCATGGTGACTGGAACAGTTTCAAGACTAGATTGACTTAAAGGATGACCATCTAAAGCGAGGACCTTATGGTTGTTAGGTGATGGAACAATGGTCAGATCTATGGATTTGGCAAAGGTTTTATCAATGAATTCCGTGTCGGCCCCTGAATCAATAAAAGCTGAGACGATGACGGGTTGACCACCCTTTATTATGAACTTGACCTTGGACTTGGACATGATAGGTGGAGAGGACTTGATCTTATGACTAAGACTCAACAGGAGCCTCTCTTCTCCTGCTGAGCCTGGTCTTTTACTGGACAATGATGACAATCATGACCGCCTTGACCACAATAAAAACAGAGATGGTACCTCCTCCGACGTTCTCGTTCCTGGGTGGTCAGACGACTTCTTCCTAGTTGCATGGGTTCCGTAGCATACAGAGGATCCTGAGGGCTCTTGGTTTGTTCCGTTTTAGGTTCATGATCCACAAGGTGATGTCTGGTTCTGGACATGGCTGTGGCCTTGCCTCGACTCTGTTCACGGTCACGCTCACGCTCACGTAGGCGAAGGTCAACACGGGTGGCCACCTCCTCCAGCTGGCGTAGGGATGAGGGATAGTCCATTGTTGCCAGCACATCCTTAACATCTTCATTAAGCCGCCTGAAGAAGGCGTCAGTGAGTGCGTGTTCATCCCAATGACTGTCTGCTGAAACAGAGTGAAAGTGAATGATGTATTTGGTTACAGAATCCTTGCCTTGTTTAATATCAAAAATTCTTCGGGCTGCCTCTCTCTCAGGGAGGATGGGGTCAAAAACCCGACACAACTCTTTGGAAAATTCAGAAAAATTACGACATACCACGCCACCTTTTAACCATTCAGAAGTGCCCCACGTCTTGGCTCTTCCAGCGAGAAGTGAGACAGCATAAGCTACTTTAGCATGCTCAGTGGGAAAACATGAAGGTTGCAATTGAAATTGAATGTCACACTGAGTCAAAAATGG
>NW_023623959.1:0-4060 GCF_014905685.2 Nematolebias whitei | reverse complement strand
TATTCTAAACAATGTATCTAAACTCTAAATGCTCTAAAAGAGCACAGAATGTCATAATTTCCCTCTATCTGGCTCCGCTGCTCTCAGTCACCTGCAAGCGTTCTTGGCCACGCCCACTTCTGCGATCTGCACAGAGAACAGCTGATCAGCTGCAGAAGGAAGCTTTTCCTGCAGTGTGAGCAGCACAGAGGTGCAGCAGATGCTAAATAATTTTAAATAATTTATTTTAAATAAAAATTCCATGCCGATCATGCAGCTCATCCATCGATCAGGCAACTGTGTGTCATGTCCAATCTTATTTTGAAAAACTTGATGGAGCGAGTCCACGATAAACAAACTGCAAAGTATCCTGATGCATGTTCAATAATCCGCAATCAGGAGCAAATATATAAAGGCAGTGAATATAGCTGACATCATTTTTAATGAATCTGACTAAAATATAAAATGCTGTGTGCCTCACTTTAGAAGATTTATTGATCCCAAATCCATTTTAGTCTCTCCTAGTACATCTTTCATACATTAATGCACCAAATGAAGATACCTTTTTCAGGTTCTGATTTACACGTCAGCCTGAGAAAGGCTTCGTGATGTTGTGTCCACATGTGAAAAGCTTGTGTGTGACTATTGAGTATAACACAAGTTGATTTAAAATGTCCAGTTTGGAGATTTGTATTCATCTCTCATGTAATTAGTATTATTCACTCTTCAGATTCAGATTCAGATTCAATTTATTATTGCCATTGTCAGTGAACAGGATTCACAGACTAGGAACTTGCTTCGGCATAAAGGTGTGAATAAAACGTATAAAAATAAATAAATAAATAAAAAATGAATGACGCTAAATCGCTAAGAATGAATGTTGTTCTCTTAATGTCTGGTGTAATCTCTTAACAGCTATTTCTTGAGACTCATTAAATGTTTTAATGTGTCTGAAATGACAAACATCTGGTCTTGCAGCTGATGTGTCCCATTTGTTTTTATGCTGTATTAGTTGGTAGAACAGAGACAAGAGTGAAAAATGAGCCAGAGCAGCAAGTTAGTTTCTACTAATCACAATTTTGTGCATCAACAATTGTTAGTTTTTTAATACAATTTGATTAATTGATTGATTGATTGATTGATTGATTGATTGATTGATTGATTGATTGGTTGATTCAGCAGTCAAATCCTTCTTTCCCACCATTGACTATGGTGACATTATTTACATGAATGCCCCCACAAGCACCCTGCAGATGTTGGATGCTGCATATCGTGGTGCGCTAACATTCATAACTGGCTCTAACTACCGTACCCATCACTGCACCCTGTATTCACTGGTTAACTGGTCATCATTAACTTCACACAGACTCTCCCACTGGTACATTTTCATTTTAAAATAATTTCTTGGTCTCTGCCTTCTTACATCTCCTACATGTCTCTGCGTGAGTGCAGCTACAGCGTGCGCTCCCAGGACATTATTACCTGCAGTGTTCCCTCATTGAGGACTGAACTTGTCAAAAGGGCCTTCTCCTACTCCACTCCTGTTTCCTGGAATATCTTGCAAAAAGATCTGACGCTCTTGACCTTGACCTCGCTATGTGGCTTCAAACATCTGCAAAGTTACTGGCAAAAACCAATGCAGACTTGTTCCTGTTTTTAGTTTTCTACACCGTGTTATAATCTAGCTGGTTTTTTGTTACATTTTCTTTTAAATACCATTTTATTTTCCCTTGTTTAAAAAAAATCTCAATTTGTGCGCATCCTTTATGATTGTCTAGTATTGTCTTTGTTGTCTAGTCTCTCTTGTAAATGAGTCCCCGAGGCTCAGTGGGATTAACCTGTATAAATAAAGATTAAATGAAAATAAGAGTGGAAAAATACTAATGAATTTAGCTTCACAATGCTGTGGTACTTTTAGAAGCGGTTCTTAAGTTGTTCTAACAAATGTGAGTTGCAGAACCAGATTTGGCCTTAGCCACCACAGCAGACACTCCTTGACGCTGAAAACTGGAACAGACATCTTGAAAATGCCTTGACAGAAAAAATGCTCGCAACATTCTGTTGAACAGCTTCGAGGTGAAGATTTGTCACTGAACTCACATATTTAGAGCATTTTTTCCTCCACACATTGTCACGAAGTTTTTTTACTTACCTTTCTTGCATCCTGAATTTGCTTTCGAATCACCTCCTTTATGCTCGGGTTGTTAAGCCTGGGTGGGTGGAACAGCAGATTAATACTTGTATGGAGGTTTTCATGTGCAGCCTCTGGCCACCCCAAGTCCAAATTTGGGGTTTCCACATCTGAGTGGATGGGCCAGTACGTCCCCGAGGATGACTGGTCGTCCTTGACGGTGACTGGTGGACCGGGGATTTCTTCTGTGTGGTTTTGAGGTGGAAGATGTTTAACATTAGCAGCAATGAAGAGAAGCTCATCTTCTGACAGGAAAGTCCCCATACGTTCTCCCTTGAGGAACTCATGGTAACTGTCTTTGCCGTCTTGCACCAGGTGATCGATAGCCAGGCGATACGACTCCTTATAATGAGGCTGGATGTATTCCTCCGATTTAAACTCTCCCCTCAGTGACGACAGTGTGGAAAACTCAGGAGAGTCCATCTCTCCAGACGGTTTCTTTAGGGCCTGTCAAAGATAATGAACACCGATTATGTGTTGTAACAGGGCCAGAGAACAAAAATGGCAAAGTGGTAAACTGTGTTTCTTGGAGCGCACATGTGGCTTTCACAGTATGAATGAGAAAGTGTTCAACATTTCAAAGTGTTTTACAAACAATAATTTTCACCTCATCTTTTGTTTGGAAAAGGAAATGTGACTCATTCACAGGTAAACAATATTGACCTTTTTTCCCTTTTAAAAGCAGCATTTCAACAACTATTAGACAATAATGACATAAAACTTATGTGCGAGAAAACAAGAACAGCTTACAGTTCTTGAGTTATAAAGTACTATTTAAGTGGTCATAAGAAACCGGCGACTGAACAGTGGATCTATAAGTCTACAATCTACAACATAGACATATTCTACAGATGATCAATAACTGAATTAATAGCTCAAAGACAAAAGCAATCACCTGATTCGTTGATAATCAGGGACTGAACTGTTGATAAGTTGTTCGTGTTTCCTGAATTTTTACCCAAACACTGTGTACTTTTTCAACAGCTTCCAGTCCAATGCAACTAATGGAATATTTACAATGTGAACGTTCATTCTTACATGTCAAGGATTCTTGTGCATTCTGTAAATATATAGTTTAACACTTCAGAAAAAGGAAATTCTCCAGAAGTTGTTGCAGAATATTTAATCACACCAAATCCTTGTATATCCAGTGTCAAGTTCAGCTGTTTTCTATCCTTACGCAGCAGCTTCATTTCTGTCATCCAATGCTTCTTTTAACAGTCACGATACGGTTAAAGGCACTTAACACGCAACAGCAGTGACTTACATTTTGATAGTAACCTTTGTGAAAATCCTCTGGAGTGCTCCTAAAATATCCCACTTCCATTTATAAGCTTATATTCGGTGTTTGGTGCAGCTTCGGAGAGCCAGCTGGAACAGACAAAGACAAGGAGGTGTCTCAACATGATAAGCAGTCTGCAGTTGGAGGGTGTGGATTCCTGTTTTAACATGAAAATGGTGAGGCTTCGAATTGACTTACAGCGAGACATAAACCTGTTTGAGATGTTAAACCACTCCTCCTTCTCCTCCTCTTCCTCCTCCTCTTCAGTATGAGAACAAAGTTCATCCCTGAGGAAAATCAAGATAATGAAGACATAAAGAGGCTTTAGTTGATACTTCAGCATTAGACGTTACAAAAGTGTTGGAAACTGAATCAATAATACAAGATTTTCAGGTTTTTATCTTTTTTTTTTCTTGCCATATTTGTATTATCTGTGGATAAATTAGTTATCTTTGTTGCAAACAGAAGTTTCCCAGACAGTTTCTACAAACACACCAACACTCCCTTCTGTCTTATCTTCTGTGTTCACTTGCAGCTGCTCAAAGTTAGACAATAGACAATAACTCTTTCTTGCAGGAATGTGTTTGGGAATGATCAAATATGTCTGT
>NW_023623958.1:0-4060 GCF_014905685.2 Nematolebias whitei | reverse complement strand
GGACATAGTTGCAAGCTAGAATACATCCCTTCTGACATATTGGCAAGTTTGAAAACATCCCAACAGACACATTGGCAAGCTTGAAACCATCCCTTCAGACATATTTGCAACCATGAAAACTAGGCTTCAGACACATTTGCAAGTTTGAAAACAACACTTGGGACATTGTGGCAAGCTTACGAATATCAATTCAGACACATAGGCAAGCTTGAAAACATCCCTTTGGACATAGTTGCAAGTTAGAAAACATCCCTTCATACATATTGGCAAGCTTGAAAACATCCCAACAGACACATTTGCAAGCTTGTAGACACAACATAAATACAAATTGCAAAGATTGAAAACATTGCTTAAAATACATTGGCAAGTAACACTTCAGACACATTGGTAAGCTTAAAAACATCACTTCAGACATTGTGGCAAGCTTGAAAACATCCCTTCAGACATATTGGCAAGCTTGAAAACCAGGCTTCAGACACATTTGCAAGCTTGAAAACATCAATTTGGACATAGTGGCAAGCTATAAAACATCCCTTCCGACATAGTGGAAAGCTTGAAATCATCCTTTCTGACGTATTGGCAATGGGCAAGCATCCCTTCAGACACATTGCTAAGCTTGAAAACATACTTTCAGACACATTGGCAAGCTAGAAAACATTACTTCAGACATAATGGCAAGCTTGAAAACATCCATTCAGACATATTGGCAACCATGTAAACTAGGCTTCAGAAACATTTGCAAACTTGAAAACAACACTTGGGACATAGTGGCAAGCTTAAGAATATCACTTCAGACACATTGGTATGCTTGAAAACCTAATTTCAGACACATAGGCAAGCTTGAAAATATTCCTTCAGACATATTGGCAAGCTTGAAAACCAGGCTTTAGACACATTTGCAAGCTTGAAAACATCAATTTGGACATAGTGGCAAGCTATAAAACATCCCTTCCGACATAGTGGAAAGCTTGAAATCATTCTTTCTGACGTATTGGCAAGTTTAAAAACATCCTATCAGACATAGTGGCAAGCTTGAAAATACCGTTTCAGAAATATTAGCAAGCTTGAAATTATCCCTTTGGACATAGTCCCAAGCTAGAAAACATCCCTTTTGACATATTGGCAAGCTTGAAACCAACCCATCTAACACATTGGCAAGATTGTGAATACCCCATAAAGACACATTGGAAAGCTAGAAAACATCATTTAAGACACAATGGCAAGCTTGAAAACTAGGCTTCAGACACATGTGCAATCTTGAAAACATCAATTTGGACTCATTGGCAAGGTTGAAAACAACCCTTCAGACACATTTGCAAGCTTGAAAACAACACTTGGGACATAGTAGAAAGCTTAAAAAAATCACTCCAGACACATTGGCAAGCATCCCTTCAGACACATTGCTAAGCTTGAAAACATCCTTTCAGACACATTGGCAAGCTAGAAAACATTACTTCAGACATAATGGCAAGCTTGAAAACATCCTTTTAGACGTATTGGCAAGCATGAAATCAAGGCTTCAGAAACATTTGCAAACTTGAAAAAAACACTTGGGACATAGTGGCAAGCTTAAGAATATCACTTCAGACACAATGGTATGCTTGAAAACCAGGCTTTAGACACATTTGCAAGCTTGAAAACATTAATTTGGACATAGTGGCAAGTTTGAAAACAACCCTTCAGACACATTGGCAAGCATCCCTTCAGACACATTTGCAAGCTTGAAAACAACACTTGGGACATACTGGCAAGCTTAAAAACATCACTTCAGACATGGTGGCAAGCTCGAAAACATCCTTTTGGACATAGTGGCAAGCTAGAAAGCATCCCTTCAAACATAGTGGAAAGCTTGAAAACATCCCTTTGGACATAGTTGCAAGCTAGAAAACATCCCTTCTGACATAGTGGCAAGCTTGAAATCATCCTTTCTGACGTATTGGCAAGTTTGAAAACATCCTATACATCCATAGTGGCAAGCTTGAAAATACCATTTCAGAAATATTGGCAAGCTTGAAATTATCCCTTTGCACATAGTTGCAAGCTAGAAAACATCCCTTGTGACATATTGGCAAGCTTGAAACCATCCCATCAGACACATTGGAAAGCTAGTAAACACCGCATAAAGACATTTTGCCAAGCTTGAAAACATCGCTTAAGACACATTGGCAAGCTAGAAATCATGACTTCAGACATAGTGGCAAGCTTGAAAACATCCCTTCAGACATATTGGCAAGCTTGAAAACCAAGCTTTAGACACATTTGCAAGCTTGAAAACATCTATTTGGACATAGTGGCAAGTTTGAAAACAACCTTTCAGACACATTGGTAAGCATCCCTTCAGACACATTTGAAATCTTGAAAACAACATTTCAGAAATGGTGGCAAGCTCGAAAATATCCTTTTGGACATAGTGGCAAGCTAGAAAGCATCCCTTCTGACACATTGGAAAGCTTGTAAACATCACTTCAGACATTGTGGCAAGCTTGAAAACATCTCTGCAGACATATTGTCAAGCTTTAAAACCAGGCTTGATAGACATTTGCAAGTTTGAAAACATCCCTTTGGACATAGTGGCAAACTTGAAAAAATCACTTAAACCAATGTGACAAGCTTGAAAACATCCTTTTGGACATAGTTGCAAGCTTGAAAACATCACTTCAGACATAGTTGCAAGCTTGAAAACATCCCTTTGGACATAGTTGCAAGCTTGAAACCATCCCATCAGACACATTGGAAAGCTTGTAAACACCGCATAAAGACATTTTGCCAAGCTTGAAAACATCGCTTAAGACACATTGGCAAGCTAGAAAACATGACTTCAGACATATTGGCAAGCTTGAAAACCAAGCTTTAGACACATTTGCAAGCTTGAAAACATCAATTTGGACATAGTGGCAAGTTTGAAAACAACCTTTCAGACACATTGGTAAGCATCCCTTCAGACACATTTGAAATCTTGAAAACAACATTTCAGACATATTGGCAAGCTTGAAAACATCCCAACAGACACATTGGCAAGCTTGAAAATATCAATTTGGACATAGTGATAAGCTCAAAAACATCACTTTAGACCCATTGGCAAGCATCCCATCAGACATATTGCCAACCTTGAAAACATCGCTTAAGACATAATGGCAAGCTTGAAAACATCCCTTCAGACATATTTGCAACCATGAAAACTAGGCTTCAGATACATTTGCAAGTTTTAAAACAACACTTGGTACATAGTGGAAAGCTTAAGAACATCACTTCATACACATTGGTATGCTTGAAAACATAATTTTAGATGCATAGGCAAGCTAGAAAAGATCACTTCAGACATATTGGCAAGCTTGAAAATATCCCTTCAGACATAATGGCAAGCTTGAAAACCAGGCTTCAGACACATTTGCAAGCTTGAAAACATCAATTTGGACATCAATCAACCTTTATTTATACAGGTAAATCCCACTGAGCATCGAGGACTCATTTACAAGGGAGACCTGATTATAGACCTGACCTATAGAGACCTGACATAGTGGCAAGCTATAAAACATCCCTTCTGACATATCGGCAGGCTTGAAAACCAGGCTTTAGACACATTTGCAAGCTTGTAAACATCAATTTGGATATAGTGGCAAGTTTGAAAACAACCCTTTAGACACATTGGCAAGCATCCCTTCAGACACATTTGTAAGCTTGAAAACAACACTTGGGACATACTGGCAAGCTTAAAAACATCACTTTAGACATGGTGGCAAGCTCGAAAACATCCTTTTGGACAGCAAGCTTGAAAACATCACTTCAGACATAGTGGAAAGCTTTAAATCCTCGTTTCTGACGTATTGGCAAGTTTGAAAACATCCTATCAGACATAGTGGCAAGCTTGAAAATATAATTTCAGAAATAGTGGCAAGCTTGAAAACCAGGCTTCAGACACATTTGCAAGCTTGAAAATATCAATTTGGACATAGTGGTAAGCTCAAAAACATCCCTTTAGACCCATTGGCAAGCATCCCATCAGACAAATTGGTAAGCTAGAAAACATCACTTCTGACATAGTGGAAAGCTTGAAATAATC
>NW_023623957.1:0-4060 GCF_014905685.2 Nematolebias whitei | reverse complement strand
AGGACTTATGGACACAGTGGTGTTGTTGTTTAATATTTGACTCAAGTGCGCCCCCTAGATTATTACAGTTGTTATATATGCTGTCGCAGCTGATGTCAAAGGTTCTGTGAATGCGCACTCCGGAAAATGGGCGCGTGACACTAGCGTGAGCGTTCTCCATGGCAACCGGGAAGAGTAGCTCGAGTTCCCGCGGTCGCCATGAGGCCGCAGCGGCGCTTCGCTGCGAGGGCCTTCAACGCTGCTTGCAGCTTTAATTTTAATTACATTTACTCCCCAATGTCTTAAGGGCATATCCACCAAGCTTGAAGGCAATATCTCAAAATGCCTAGGAGGAGTTCATTAAAATTTGCCATGTACAAAAAGTAAAATGCCCAAAAATGACCCTTTGACCCAAAATGGCCGACTTCCTGTTGGGTTTAGGGCATACCTCCAAGAGATTTTTTTTCTTGATTCAGGGGGTTCTACCTATGTACCAAATTTCAGCTCTCTACGACTTACCAGTTCTCCTATCTCACGTTAGGGGCGCTGCTGAGCAGTTTGGCCATGCCCACTTTTGGTTCCATTAAAATACTAAAATTTCACGTGGGGGACAAGTTTGGGTAAAGTTTGGTGAGTTTTGGGATATGTTAAGGCCTCCAATTTAACACTTCTTTTGTCTAAAAAATAATAATAAGAAGAAACAGCACAATAGGCCTTCGCAGCGCTTAGCTGCTCGGGCCTAATTAACATGATCAGATCAGAAATCACAACAGTCCTTCCATAAACTGTCAAACCTATTAATTATTCTATTATACACACACACACACAGAGATACATATATTTGTATTATTTTCTATACCAGAATGTTCTAACCTCAAACTCAACACCTCCTGTCAGTAAAATCCACAGCTAGTCTGCTCTGATACTCATTAACAAAGTTGCAGATAATTTATGGTTTCTGAAGCATCTATGATTGATTGTATGATTCAACTGCTAAGAATTTAAATGGGTAAAACTAATTATTTCTGGGGAAAATTAGGGAAAACCTCATACACCTTTTCAAAAATCGATCATTGCACAACTAATGCACATCCACGAGCCACAAACACATGGATTCACATTAACGCAGTCTAAAATGTTCACATTCTGCTTTCTTCTCAACAACCTCCTGAATCAAACCCACAGTTATTCTTCACAGGCATAAAAATAATTCATATGTAACTTCAACATATGGTGAACACAAACATTTGAGAGAGGTTTCAAAGGATACTGAAGAATCGTTGGCATATATTAGTGAAATTAGTTAGTTAGTGTAATTAGTTCTGCTCTGCTGCATGTTTCACCTCCTTTAATCTGTTGGGTAAAACTGTAATCGCATGCGCGGGGAAAGAGTTTAACAAGAGTTTCCCCAAGAATTTAGAGACGAGGACAACCCTAACAGCTAGAGCTATGGTTCACATGCAGGTTGGCGAGATGACACTATACCACCCGGTATATGTGTCTATGGTTGACTCATTCCCATTTTTGGTCGGCCAGAATTTTATAAATCGCTTTGACGCAATTATAGATTATGGTACACAGACAATGTGGGCTAGAATGAGCAAACCCCTGCCAATACTCATGCCTCCTGAGACAGTCACAGACTGCCCAACAGCAGGCACTGCAGAAGGCACCGAGGACCTCTCGACAGAGAACACAATCCCAGTAAGTTGTCCTTCAAAAGCACGTGGAACCGAAAACACCCAACTGGTGAAACCGACTCTGACTGAACAACTAAGCCTCCTCTGCGAGCTGAAACAGTCAGGGCCCACCGGATACTACCTACCATTGGTAGTTCAAGGTGTAGAGATCCAAGGATCCCACACCAAAGATGCTGTACTGTCGACGGGGACAGATAAACCAGCTATCAAGGACGGAGCTGTGGACGGCCCTCAGAGGTCCTTTGACCCCTCCTGGCTGCTCGCAACTCTGCCAGTACAACCTACAGCCGAGGTAATGGCAGTCACACGTGCACAGGCTACAGCCAAGCCGGTTGACAACACAGTCTCTGTACAACCCGTGCTGACTGACCCAGACATCATCCAACTTCAAAAGTTGGATCCTGCAATAAACTCGATGGTGCTGTACTTGACTGACCCAGGGAAAAACACTCCATTCGAAGCAGACCTGGATTCCAATCCAGACCTTAAAGCCCTCTTTCAGCTGCGCAAACAGCTAAAACTACTCAAGGGCAACCTAACTTTAGCTCATGGAGCGACGTCCTCACCCGTGTTCATGGTCCCCCATGACCAAAGGGGGGTGACGTTAGCTAGGGTGATGTTACCAGACGCGATAACGTGATCAAATCTGACATTCAGAGTGAGTGACGCACCGAAACGTCGTTTCCTAGTTGCTTAATCACTACTTTTGTCAATGTTGAAATGTTGTTTTACTGGTTGCTTAGTCACTACTGTTGTCGATGTTGAGACATTGTTTATTTGATTTTGGTATTGTTTCTGAACACCCCCAGCAAGAATGAATTTTGTGTGTATTTTAGTTAGAGACTAATGCCCCTTTTCCATTAGTACCGGTACGGGCCGACTCGACCCTACTTGGCCCGGTTCTGAGGCTTTTCCATTAGTACCGGTACTTAGCACCTGTTACTATTTTCAGTACCCTTGGCTCTGTGGTTCTAACCGGTACGAAGAGGTACAAAAACGTGACGTCAGTACACTGTCGGTCACTGGTTGGTCGGGGGTGGAGTCGGGGGCGGAGTCACTGGATCCTTCAGAACGTTTCAAAACAATAATCCGCCATTTGCAATTTCTCGGACTGGAGCAGCGGCTGTACTTATTTTAAAGATTTCAAAAACAATACTGACAACATCTTGGTCTAATGTTGATGTGCTGGCATTTTTTGTGCTTGGTGGCCGACAACATAATTCAGAGCAAGCTGGATGGAGCTCTGCTGGTGTACCCCGATCCTCCCTCCGGAGCCTCGGAGCGCCAGACCGGGCAGGGCGTCATCTCCCCGGCTCCAAGTTCAGCTGGTCACCGCGGAAGATCCTTCGATGTGCCGACTCGGAGGCTCGGGTTCCAGATACCAGCCTTGTGTGCTCAGAGCTCCGCTGGTCACTGCAAAGCTGGAGATGGAGACTCGCAGATGGCCGTTGCGAGACCCCGGCCGCGCGTAATCATGAAGGCTGAATCCCGATCCCGCCCGGCAGCCAGGCGGACTGGACAGTCTGGGACGGACGCTGGAAGCGATTTTTAAATAAAATAACATTTTGTTTTTATACAAAAAATGTTTTAAAAAATGCTGAAGCGATTTAAAAATGATTATTATTTTTTTACACGTAAAATGTTTTTTAAAATCGCTTCCACTGTTCGTCGCAGACCTGTCTCTGCCTGCCTGTCTGCGCGGGTCGAGCCTTCATGATTACGCGCGGCTGGAGCCTTGGAACGGCCTCTGTGAGTCACCAGCTGAGCTGGAGCTGGGAAGATGAGCCTCCCAGCCTCCTCCTCTCCGGAGGAGAGGATCAGTGAGACTGCGGGCAGTGTCGTGCGAGACCAGCAGAGCGTTGAAGATTAAAAAAAAAAAAAAAAAAAGACGGTGCCAGCTTCATCGTGAAATCCTGTTTTCACTTTAATGACTGTTAACTCAGCTGAAAATCATAAAAAGACACAAAACTATTGGATATCAGGAATATTTCCCTCAAACATGTTTAAAGAAAAGAGACGACCTTCAGTTCAACTTTATTTTAACTCACGAATGTACAAATCACAAAACAAGAACTTTAAAGCAAAGCTAAAAATAAAATGTATATATGTGAACAAGAAAGAAAACCACACATTTAAAATGAACATTAAAAGTAGACACAATGAGTGCAAATACATCAAATGATGATGAAAACCTATAAAAATTTAAATGTAATGTTTTTGTAGAATCTGGTTCATCAGAGTTTTAATTTATACACATATATATATTTATATCTATAAATAAATATAGATAAATATATATGTATATATAAAAATACATATATATGTAATTTATATACATATATATATTTATATCTATAAATAAATATAGATAAATATATATG
>NW_023623956.1:0-4061 GCF_014905685.2 Nematolebias whitei | reverse complement strand
AACTCTTTTGGGTTCATGCTGTCCACCTGATTATCATATGGATGTAAGGATCCTGTGAGCAGCGTCAACGCTCTCTCTAAACAGTCCTTCATCTCATAAGGATCAAAATCCTTTTCTATCACACCTGTCATGGTTATTCACTGTTCAGCACTTATCTGATACACAGTTGCCAACTTCAGATTAGTTTAACAGGTAAATATTTGTATTCAAGTGAGCAGTGAGTTTCACACACTTTTTAAGCTCTGGGTTTACACAAAAGTACTGTTATAAGTCAACTTATTCAGAGGAATGGGCACCTGTTTCGTAGGTTTTACCCCAATTCATGAATATTTAAGTAAATGCTTCTCTGCAGTGTTACTTTTAATGTGCTTATTTTTTAACAGATACTAGATTACCAAGCTTCTCAGTGTTTTTTACTCTAAAGCACTGAACTTAATAAACCTGCAATTTTTCTAAAAAGTCTCACAGCAACATCAGTTTAAAAACGCTTTTTTTAAAACCGTTCACTTCCAGAAATTCGCTATTTTAACAGTTACTCATTAACCCAGGTTGGTGAATAGAAAAAGAAAAAATTTTATGAGGAGCTGTCAGTCCCTCTTCAGGAAAACTGTTATACTCCTCTTCTCCAGCAGGTGGCGGTGTTAGCTTTATACCAGCAGGAGCCTATGACAACTTCCTGTAGACGTTCTGTTGACATCCTGTCGTTAGCCGCTTAGCTTAAAATTAGCATCGGCTAAACTCGGTTAAATCAACATTTCTGAACGGATTCAAAGCTTAAACGTGGCGTTGTTTCAACAAGCACGACTTTTTTGCATGAACATGAGTTTTGGGGACATGTGGCACGGCAAATTTAGTGATTTTAATCACAGAAGAGGCTTCGGTTCAACCGAGCTCATTTCCGGGTCACGTGACTGAATCTACCAATCATAACAGCGCGGGGGGTGAGCTTTACATCGCTGACATCAGAGGAAGTGACGCAGACACGTCACTCATTTCTCAGCGTATCAGAGTGTCCCAACTCAGCGGTTTTCGACCAATCACAGATCGTTTTTCCAGCTAGCATGTAGCATTAGCCTGAACAAGTCCGGTCAACTTTTCGTCTTTTAAACTGTCAAAATGTACCATTTTCTGTTAAAAACGAATAAGCTCTCAGCTTCACGGAGAAGGCGCTCCTTTCTTAAAAACGTCTCTTTCTTCAAACACGACTCGTTCGAACCGAATCAGAACCGAGCCTGACCAGAACCACGTCTGGACCACAGTTTAAACAGAATAACGTTTCCACAGCTCATCAACTTTGTCACACACAACAGAGTTCAAATTCAGCTTTAAACAGACATATTGACTCACAATTTCAGCTTTCAAAACATCACCAGCTGCAAAACATAGCTGTATTTTCTCCAAGCGTCGCAGCTCAAAACGCTGCGTTTCACACAGCAACTCTGCACTTTTCATGCCAACATGTAAAATCAATTGTTTGTCCCTAAAACCAGCCACAAAGGATCATCCTGTGCTAGACACAGCAAACCTTAAGGCTGGGCAGACCATTCCAGAGGCCTGCCAGGTTGCTAGCAACCAAACCACCACAGTACCACCTCAGGTGATTAACCTAATGGTGCGAATCCACATTATAGCTGGACAAGCTATTAGCCATAAACAGGCATATTTTCAACCTTCTCCTGCATTTTTCAACTTGGGACTGTCCGTGGAAGCCATGAACCAGGTGAGTCTTGACTCCAGGACCACATCTATTGCTGTGTGTAACACAGGCATGGATGAGGTGCTGATCCCAAAAAACACTATGCTAGGATGGTTGATTGTAGATGAACATATGCTGGATATATTCATAAATTAAACGGATTCTTTCATTTTTCTGGACTGAATAATAACGTGTATTGAATTTAATTAAATGTGGATGAAAACGTGTTTATCTTTGACTCACCAACGACAGTGGGTCATTTATTTAAAACGATTTAAACACATCACACATTTACATTAATTTGATAAAATGATTTCAACAACAACAGGTTAAACAATCAGCTTTACAATCAGGAAAACCATTCGGCCATGATTTTTCGTTGCTTACAGCTGTACAACAGACATTTCTAAAAATATCTGGAATGATTTCTAGCAAAAGAAGAGTTTAAAGATGGAAATTGAAGTTTAAGTTGAGAGAAAAAGATGGATGAGGGAAATGTGTGTCGGCATCAGAACGGCACTCTCCGGTGAGTTCCCAGCTTCTTCCCCGGTACACTTAGGTGGTATAAATCAACTCTTTTACCTGGAGGAGGTGATTCCACTGGTACGGAGTTCCATTTAACGCACCCTTTCAGCGTCTCCGTAGGAACAGCTGTGAATCGTCCGAAGTAGTGACGGTATTCCGTCCGACACAGGTTCACCTCTCGGTGGACTCACATGAGTGGAGTCCGTCAGAAGTTCCACTCAGATGTGGAAGATTGCATAATTCCCACAAGACTCGAAGAGCTCTGGATCATGCTGGACTTCTGTTCTCCCAGCACTGGAGCGGCAAACGACTGAAGCCGAAGCCTGAAGCGACTCTCCACCCGACTGGTTTGAACTAGGAAGTACCGACATTTAAAAAGCTCTATTTCTGGTTCATTTGGGAGGTTCCTGATTGGTCAATATCGACCAGACAGGGGTGTGTTTTTGTGACGTAAGAGGTCACTAGGAGTCAGAAAAACAGAAAGTGTTTTGGAACAGATTGAAAATGTTTTTAGAGACAGAGAGAGGAATATTTAGGCGAGTTACCCATAAACAGGTGCCAGCCTCTTATATTTACGTCTGAGAGGATTTAAAAACATGATAGTTTGTTCCAACAACTTGTTTTGCATTTGACTCCAACCTTGGACCAACTTACACTTGCTCATTCAAAGACAGAAAATCAGAAAATGCATAATTACTCTGTAACAGACCTTAACGTGATTTCTACTTTGCATGAGGATTAAAATCATTATTACTGTTTCACAGTTGATTTAAAAATGATTAGTTCACTGCAACATCTAAACAGGGTTTGAACTAAACACACTTTGATTATCAAACATTTGTAAGATAGTAATGATAATAGAAAAGAGAGTGTTCTTTCAATTGATCAGTGCAGGACACTTAAAAAGTCTTCTGGATGGACTTGATTTGTGTTTCTGGACTCAAATCAATGAAATACAGTTCTTGTTCCAGGAAGGCCCCTCAAGGCCAGATTTGACCTGAGGCCTAGTTCACTACATGATTTCCACTGATTTTCATAATTTTGAACTAGGCATTCCATTTCTGGGAGGACTCCCAGACAACCTGGTACCGAGTCAAGAAGCTGGGCCAGTATGGTTCACAAAACCAACACAGGCCATAGCTCTTTTCTCAACCGATGACGTCGACCAAGGACCTCAAACCTATGGTGTCTTACCCATAGACAGGTCCGACGACTCAGAAAGGGATTCGTTGGAGCTCCCCAAGGAGCAAGAACCCTTATCAGTCTCATCACAGATTGAACAGGTGGTCGCCCAAGCCGACGCTCTGACATCTGATGAAGAAAGAGACAAACTTCGCCAAGTTCTTTTAAAATATGAAAAGTCATTTTCAACTGACTCAACAGATTGTGGGTTGACCTCACTCCACACAGTGAGAATCCCAACCCCACCCAACGCACCGCCAACATTTGTCAGACAATACAAGATCCCTCTGGCAGCACACCAGCCTGTCCAGGAGATCATTGATGACCTTTTGGTCATAGGTATAATCAGACAATGTAATAGCACCTACTCTGCGCCTCTATGGCCAGTTTTAAAACCAAATGGTAAGTGGAGACTTACCATAGACTACAGAAAGCTAAATAAACAAGTACCCTTATCCAGGTGGCCAATGACTCAGCTCCATCAGGAACTGCCAAAGGTCACCGATGGTAAGTACTTCTCGACCCTCGACGTCGCCTCTGGTTTTTGGACCATCCCTGTGCGCGCCGAGGACCAACACAAACTAGCTTTCACTTTTGGCAGCCGACAATACACTTTTACCAGGTGTCCCTTTGGCTACGCTAACTCACCTGCAGAGTT
>NW_023623955.1:2552-4062 GCF_014905685.2 Nematolebias whitei | reverse complement strand
TTGTATCCAAATCCGGCTTTAAACTTCTCCACAACAGTATCTCAGACCTGCCTGGTGTGTTCCTTGGTCTTCATGATGCTCTCTGCTCTTTGAACAGAACCCTGAGACTCTCACAGAGCAGGTGCATTTATACAGAGACTTGATTACACACAGGTGGATTCTATTGATCATCATGAGTCATTTGGGACAACATTGGATCATTCATAGATCCTCACTGAACTTCTGGACTGAGTTTGCTGCTCTGAAAGTAAAGGGGCCCGATAATATTGCACGCCCCACTTTTTAGTTTTTTATTTGTTAAAAAAGTTTGACACATCTAATAAATTTCATTCCACTTCACGATTGTGTCCCACTTGTTGTTGATTCTTCACGAAAAATTAAATTTTGTATCTTTATGTTTGAAGCCTGAAATGTGGCAACGGGTTGAAAAGTCCAAACCCACCCACACAGACCAGTATTTGCAGTTTGACTCCCATCACCCTTTGGAGCACAAGTTAGGAGTCATCAGGACTCTGTACCACAGAGCAGACAGCGTCTCCACTAGCTCAGGAGCCAGGCAGAAGGAGAAATCCTACACAAGACAGGCTCTAGAGCAATGTGGATATCCTAACTGGGCCTTCCTGAAAGAAGAAACCCAAACAGGACTCCAGTCAGCCATCAGGTGAAAAGGAGGAACCCAGACCAGTGGTCATTCCGTATGTTGAGGGAGTATCAGAGAAACTGAGACGTTTATTTTCTAAACATAATGTCCCAGTGGCTTTTAAACCCCAAAATGCAGGCGCTGGTCAAAAAAGTAGAATATCATAAAAAGTTGATTTATTTCAGTAATTCCATTCAAAAAGTGAAACTTGTATATTATATTCATTCATTACACACAGACTGAATATATTTCAAATGTTTATTTATTTTAATGTTGATGATTAGAACTGACAACTAATGAAAACCCCAAATTCAGTATCTCAGAAAATTTGAATATTACAGACCAATAAAAAAAGGATGTTTAGAAATGTTGGCCAACTGAAAAGTATGAACATAAAGTACTTTGTATGAGCATGCTCAGTATCAATACTTAGTTGTTGCTCCTTTTGTCTGGATTACTGCATCAATGTGTCGTGGCATGGAGTGGATCAGTCTGTGTCTCTGCTCAGGTTCTGAGAGTCCAGGTTGCTCTGATAGTGGCCTTCAGCTCTTCTGAATTGTTGGCTCTGGTGTATCACATCTTCTTCTTCACAATATCCCATACATTTTCTATGAGGTTAAGGTCAGGTGAGTTTTTTGGCCAATTAAGAAAAGGGATACCATGGTCCTTAAACCAGGTACTGGTATCTTTGGCACTGTGTGCAGGTGCTAAGTCCTGTTGGAAAATGAAATCTGCATCTCTATAAAGTTGGTCAGCAGCAGGAAGCAGGAAGTCTCTCAAACTTCCTGGTAGATGGCTGCTTTGACCTCAGAAAACACAGTGGACCAACACCAGCAGAGGACATGGCATCCCAAACCATCACTGACTGTG
>NW_023623955.1:0-2452 GCF_014905685.2 Nematolebias whitei | reverse complement strand
GTCCCAGTGGCTTTTAAACCCCAAAATGCAGGCGCTGGTCAAAAAAGTAGAATATCATAAAAAGTTGATTTATTTCAGTAATTCCATTCAAAAAGTGAAACTTGTAGATTATATTTATTCATTACACACAGACTGATATATTTCAAATGTTTATTTCTTTTAATGTTGATGATTATAACTGACAACTAATGAAAACCCGAAATTCAGTATCTCAGAAAATTTGAATGTTACAGACAAATAAAAAAAGGATGTTTAGAAAAGTTGGCCAACTGAAAAGTATGAACATAAAGTACTTTGTATGAGCATGCTCAGTATCAATACTTAGTTGTTGCTCCTTTTGTCTGGATTACTGCATCAATGTGTCGTGGCATGGAGTGGATCAGTCTGTGTCTCTGCTCAGGTGTTCTGAGAGTCCAGGTTGCTCTGATCGTGGCCTTCAGCTCTTCTGAATTGTTGGCTCTGGTGCAGCACATCTTCTTCTTCACAATATCCCATACATTTTCTATGAGGTTAAGGTCAGGTGAGTTTGTTGGCCAATTAAGAAAAGGGATACCATGGTCCTTAAACCAGGTACTGGTATCTTTGGCACTGTGTGCAGGTACCAAGTCCTGTTGGAAAATGAAATCTGCATCTCTATAAAGTTGGTCAGCAGCAGGAAGCAGGAAGTCTCTCAAACTTCCTGGTAGATGGCTGCTTTGACCTCAGAAAACACAGTGGACCAACACCAGCAGAGGACATGGCATCCCAAACCATCATTGACTGTGGAAACTTGACACTGGACCTCAAGCAACATGGATTCTGTGTCTCCTCTCTTCCTCCAGACTCTGGGACCTTGATTTCAAAAGGAAATGCAACATTTACTTTCATCAGAGAACACAACTTTGGACCACTCAGCAGCAGTCCCAGGTGAGACACTTCTGACGCAGTCTCTTGTTCAACAGTGGCTTGACACAAGGAATGTGACAGCTGAAACCCATGTCTTGCATACATCTGAGCGTGGTGGTTCTTGAAGCACTGACTCCAGCTGCAGTCCACTCTTTGTGAATCTCCCCCATATTTTTAGAATGAGTTTTGTTCCACCATCCTCTCCAGGGTGCAGTTATCCCTTCTGCTTGTACACTTTTTCCTACCACATCTTTTCCTTCCCTTCACCTCTCTATTAATGTGCTTGGACACAGCGCTCTATGAACAGCCAGCCTCTTTAGCAATGACCTCATGTGTCTTGCCCTCCTTTTGCAGGTGTCAATGGTTGTCTTTTAGACAACTGTCCAGTCAGCAGTCTTCTCCATGATTGTGTAGCTACAGAACTAGACTGAGACCATTTAAAGGCCTTTACAGGTGTTTTCAGTTAATTATCTGATCAGAGTGTGACACCAGGTGTCTTCAGTATTGAACCTTTTCACAATATTCTAATTTTCCGAGATACTGAATTTGTGGTTTTCATCAGTTGTCAGTTATAATCATCAACATTAAAAGAAATAAACAATTGAAATATATCAGTCTGTGTTTAATGAATTAATACAATAATAATAATAAAAAACCCTGCAGTATGACTTTTTATAACTGTTTATTGTTGTTGCTGTTGTCCATTGTTGTCATCTTTCTTTGTTAAATCAAGTCTCTCTTGTAAATGAGTCCTCGAGGCTCAATGGGATTTACCTGTATAAATAAAGGTTGAATGAATAATATACAAGTTTCACTTTTTGAATGAGATTACTGAAATAAATACACTTTTTCAAGATGTTCTCATTTTATGACCAGCACCTGTACATTACAGCAAAGACTGGTTCATCCTAAGTATCCAGTCCCAGAGATACAGAGAAGATAAAGAGAAACAGAGTAATATTGTGTATGTTGTTCAGTGTCAGGAGGGTGATCAGTCTTACATCAGGGAATCTAAACAGCCACTGGCCAAAAGGATGGACCAGCACAGAAGATCAACATCATCAGGCCAGGACTCTGAGGTCTACACTCATCTGCAAGTCAGAGGTCACTCTTTCAGGGATGAAGATGTTCACATCCTTGATAGAGAGGAACGATGGTTTGATGGAGGAGTGAAGGAGGCCATCTTTGTGAAGAGAAACCATCCATCATTAAACAGGGGCGGAGCCTCCATGTTCAACTGTCCCCTCTTATTAGATACAGTGCCTTGCGAAAGTATTCGGCCACCTTGAACTTTTCAACCTTTTGCCACATTTCAGGCTTCAAACATAAAGATATAAAATTTAAATTTTTTGTGAAGAATCAACAACAACTACTTTGTAGCTCCGCCTCTTGCTGCAGTTCCAGCTGCAGTTCCAGCTGCAAGTCTCTTGGGGTTTGTCTCTGTCAGTGTTGAACATGGAGACACTGAAGTTCTGCCCATTCTTCCTGCAGAACAGCTGGAGCTCAGTGAGGTTGGATGGAGAGCGTTTGTGAACAGCAGTCTTCAGCTCTTTCCACAGATTCTCGA
>NW_023623954.1:0-4062 GCF_014905685.2 Nematolebias whitei | reverse complement strand
TGAGTGTCCGGCAGGCTCCCACACTCTCAGTCTTTAAGTCTCGCTTGAAGACCCACTTCTATTCGCTTGCCTTTAACACGGTGTGATTTGTTTTGGTCTTGTCTGTACTCTACACTGTTGGCCATTTTAGTTAGCTTCTGTATTGGTTGTTTCTGCTATTTGTATCTGTATTTTTATTTTATGTTTTCCTGTCTGCTGTGCATGTTTGTGTTCTTTTGTACAGCACTTTGGTTGGCCTTGTTGCTGTTTTAAGTGCTATATAAATAAATTGGTATGGTATGGTATATATATATATGTATATATATGTGTATATATATATATATGTATATATATGTGTATATATATATATATATATATATATACATATATATATGTGTGTATATATATATATATATACATACATACATATATGTATAATAATATATAATTTTGGCCGCTTGTATCCGAGATCTCGTTCTTTCAGTCACATCCCAAAGCTCATGACATTAGATGAGGGTAGGAACGTAGATCGACCGGTAAATTGTGAGCTACCCCTTTTGACTCTGCTCTCTGTTCACCAGGACAGACCGGTACAGCGCGCTCGCTTCACTGCAGATGCCGCACCTATACGCCTATCGATGTCTAGCTCCATTTTTCCCTCATTCATGAACAAGACCCCAACATATATAAACTACTCGACTTGGGGCAGGACCTTCTGCCTGACCCGGAGGGAGCACTCTTTCCTCTTCCGGCTCAACACCATGGCCTCGGATTTGGAGAAACTGATCCTCATCCCAGCCGCGTAACACTCAGCTGTGAACCGCTTCAGTGAAAGTTGTAGATCATGACCTGATGAAGCCAGTAGGACCAAATCATCTGCAAAAAGCAGAGGCGCAATCCTAAGGCCACCAAAACAGATCCCCTTAACATCTTGGCTGCATCTAGAAATTATGTCCATAAAAGTTATGAACAGAATCGGTAACAAAGGGCAACCTTGGCAGAGTCCAACTCTCACCGGGAACAAGCCCGATTTACTGCCGGCAATGCGGACCAAGCTCTGACACCGGTCATACTGGGACCTAACAGCCCGTATCAAAGGGTCTGGTACCCCATACTCCCGGAGTACCCCCCACAGGGTTCCCAGAGAGACCCGGTCGAACGCCTGCTCCAAGTCCACAAAGCACATGTAGACTGGGTGGGCAAACTCCCATGCACCCTCCAGGACCCTGCTGAGGGTGTAGAGTTGGTCCAGTGTTCTACGACCAGGACGAAAACTGTACTGCTTTTCATGAATCCGAGGTTCAACTATCCAACGGACCCTCCTCTCCACAACCCCCAAATAGACCTTACTAGGGAGGCTTAAGAGCGTGATCTCCCTGTAGTTGGAACACATTCTACGGTCCCACTTTTTGAATAGGTGGACCACCACCCCGGTCTGCCAATCCAGGGGAACTGACCCCCATGCCCACGCAATATTGCAGAGTCGTGTAAGCCAACACAACCCTACAACATCCAGAGCTTTAAGGAACTCCGGGCGAATCTCATACACCCCTGGGGCCCTGCCAGCAAGGAGCTTTTAAACTACCTCGGTGACCTCAGCACCAGAGATTGGAGAGCCCGACCCAAAGTCCTCAGGCTCCGCTTCCTCAGTGAAAGACGTGGTGGTGTGATTGAGGAGATCTTCGAAGTGCACTGACCACCAACCCACGACATCCTGAGTTGAGGTCAGTAGCACACCACCTCCACTATAAACAGTGTTGGTGGTGTACCGCTTCCCGCCAAGACGCCGGATGGAGGACCAGAATCACCTCAAAGCCATATGGAAGTCATTCTCCATGCCCTCTCCAAACTCCTCCCATGCCAGAGTTTTTGCCTCAGGGACCACATGAGTTGCATGCCGCTTGGACTGCCGGTACACATCAGCTGCTTCTGGGGTCCCATAGGTCAAAAAGGCCTGACAGGCCTTCTTCAACCTAACAGTATCCCTCACCGCCAGTGTCCACCACCGGGTTTGAGGGTTGCCGCCGCGACAGGCACGACAACCTTGTGGCCACAGCTCCGATAAGTCGCCTCGACAATAGAGGTGTGGAACATGGCGCAGTCTGTCTCAATGTCCCCCACCTCCCCCAGAACATGTTTAAAGTTCTCCTGAAGGTGGGAGTTAAAGCTCCGTCTCATGGGAGACTCTGTCAGACGGTCCCAGCAGACCCTCACAATACGTTTGGGCTTACTACGTCTGACCGGCATCCTCCCCCACCATCAGAGCCAACTCACCACCAGGTAGTGGTCAGTGGACAGCTCTGCTCCTCTCTTCACCTGAGTGTCCAAGACATGCGGCTGCAGATCAGATGAGACAACAACAAAATCAATGCAGCCTAGGGTGTCCTGGTGCCAAGAGCACATAGAGACACCCTTATGCTTGAACATGGTAATAATAAATAAATAATAATAAATTTTATTTCAGGGCGCCTTTCAAAAACCCAAGGTCAACTTTACAAAAACAATTAAAATCAGCAATTAATAAAAACAGAATCAACAAATAATTAAAAATAAGTCACAATAAAACAACATTTAAAACAAAGTTAAAACAAAGTTAAAGAGAATATGCCTGTTTAAACAGGTGTGTTTTCAGTTGTGATTTAAAAGAGGGAAGAGAGTCTGTGTTCCTGATGACAGGAGGGAAGGAGTTCCAGAGCTGAGGAGCACAGCGACTGAAGGTTCTGTTCCCCATGGTGACGAGACGGGCAGAAGGAACAATAAAATGAGTGGCAGATGAGGATCTGAGGGAACGGGAAGCAGTGGAGATGTGAAGCAGATCACACAGGTAAGGAGGGGCAAGATTATGGATGCACTTGAACGTGAGAGTTAAGATTTTAAAATTTATTCTAGCTTCTATGGGCAACCAGTGAAGCTGCTGCAGAACCGGGGTGATGTGTTCTCTGAATGGGGTACAAGTTATGACCCGAGCTGCAGAGTTCTGGAGGAGTTTGAGTTTATGGAGGGTCTTATTCGGGAGACCAAAAAGAAGAGAGTTGCAATAATCGATCCTGGAGGTGATAAGGCTATGGACAAGGATAGCAGCAGCATGAGGAGTAAGAAAGGGACGAAGTCAGTTGATGTTACGTATGAGATTGAAATGAAAGCGTATTATCAAGTATGACACCCAGACTCTGGTGATGTTCGTTATGGACAATCCATGATGAGCACAGAAGTCCAACAACAGAACACCGCTCGGGTTCAGATCAGGGGGGGCGTTCCCCCCCAACCACACCCTCCTGGTCTCACTGTCATTGCCCATGTGAGCGTTCAAGTCCCCCAGTAGAACAAGGGAGTCCCCAGGAGGCATACTCTCCAGTACCCACTCCAAGGACTCCAAAAAGTGTGGGTAATCTGAACTGCTGTTTGGTGCATAAGCACAAATAACAGTCAGAACCAGTCCCCACACACATAGGCTGAAGGAGGCTACCCTCTCGTTCACTGGGGTGAACACCAACATACAGGAACCAAGATGGGGGGCAACAAGTATGCCCACCCCTGCTCGACACCTCTCACAAGGGACAACTCCAGAGTGGAAGAGCGTCCACCTCCTCTCAAGGAAACTGAGCCATGTGTCAAGGTGAGTCAGACTATTTTTAGCCGGAACCTCTCAACCTCACACACCAAGTCAGGCTCCTTCCCCACCAGAGAAGTGACATTCTACGTCCCAATAGCCAGGTTCTGTAGCCAAGGATCAGACCGCCAAGGTCCCCGCCCTCAGCCAACACCAATCCTGCATTGCACCCGACCCCTTTGGTCCCTCACACAGGTGGTAAGCCCATGGGAAGGGGGATCCACGTCTCCTCTTTGGACTGTGCACGGCTGGGCACCATGGGTAAAATCCCGGCCACCAGGCGCTCCCCAGTGTGCCCCACCTCGAGACCTGGCTCAAGAGTGGGACCCTGGTGATCCACGTCCAGGTGAGGGAACATTGATTCCATTCTAACAATTTTCAGTCAGGTCATCTGGACAGTTCCTTTTTTTGCTGAAACATTTCACCTTTCATCCGGAAGGCTTCATCAGTCAAGGAAACACACAACACAAAAC
>NW_023623953.1:1688-4062 GCF_014905685.2 Nematolebias whitei | reverse complement strand
GGTTTTGTACTCCAGTGTGAGTTAACTTTTCAGAGAGCACCCAGTCTGTACTCTTCAGATGCTGCTAAAATTTCATTTTTCATCACCCAGTTAAAGGGGGACGCTTTACGTTGGGCTCATGCTCATTTATCCTCTCACCCTGTCAGTACCTTAAGCTTTGCCTCACTCCTAGAAGAATTCAAACGCGTGTTCGATCAACCCCTCCAACGAGCAGAAGCAGTAAAACGTCTACTCACCCTTCGTCAAGGCAGACGCTCCGTTACGGCTCATGCTCTGGAGTTCAGAATCACCGCCGCCCGAACCGGATGGGGAGAGGTCGCACTCAGAGGTACCTTCCTACACTCTCTTTCCAACTCCATAAGAGACCACTTAGCGGCATTAGAGGAACCACGAAGTTTGGACGAGCTAATTCAGTTAGCCACACGTATCGACAATCAACTACAAGAACGAAGGTGGGAGAAAGACTACGATTCCCAGAATCCGCCTACTTCCGGTTTTCCCTCTACGTCAAAACGTCGAACTATTTACAATAGAAAGGACTGCATTTCCCAGAGTTCCACTGCTTCCGGTTTTCACTCCACACTAAGACAACCACCGGCATTAATGTTAGAATACAAACCTGACTCAGAACAAGAACCTATGCAGCTGGGTCGCACTCGCCTCTCTCCAGAAGAGAGACAAAGAAGAATAAACAATAAAGCCTGTATCTATTGTGGTGAACAAGGACATTTCATTGCTCGTTGCCCACTCTTGGGAAACGGCCCCTCTCACCAATAAAGCAGGAGATATTGGTGAGAAACTCTTCTTCTTCTCCTGTCTCCCGCTTGGAACTCAACACCACCATTATCAGTAATAGAGAGAGTAAATCTGTTGTTGCTCTAGTGGATTCTGGGGCCGAGCAGAACCTCATTAGCCAGGACTTGGTGGAACTTCTATCCATCCCCACACAACTTCTCCCCACGCCTCTGACAATGGCTGGGCTGACAGGTCAAAAGTTCGCTTCAGTGTTTAAGAAGACTGTACCAGTACACCTCATGATCTCCGGGAACCATCATGAACACAGTGAGTTCTTTGTATTCGAGTCACCCGTTACACAGCTTGTCTTGGGTTTTCCTTGGCTTAAAGATCACAACCCCATAATTAATTGGAGGGTTAATAGAATAGAACAGTGGAGCCCACACTGTTTAATGAACTGTTTAAGAACTGCTGTTCCTTCCACTATTAAACATCCTGAGGCACCCGATCCAGTCGATATGTCTAAAATTCCTAGTGTTTACCATGACCTTGCCCCTGCATTTAGTAAACAAAGGGCCTTGTCATTACCATCGCACCGCCCGTATGATTGTGCTATTGATTTATTACCAGGGGCTCCTCTTCCTTCTAGCCGCCTTTACAATTTGTCTGGTCCAGAACGTGACTCTATGAAAGAGTATATATCTGAATCATTGAACTCAGGCATAATTCGTCCCTCCACCTCTCCTGTTGGTGCGGGATTCTTCTTTGTGGCTAAGAAGGACAAGACTTTACGTCCCTGCATTGACTATAGAGGACTAAATCAGATCACAATTAAAAACAAATATCCCTTACCTCTTATAGACTCTATCCATGAACAATTACACTCTGCCAAAATATTTTCCAAATTAGATCTTCGAAACGCTTATCACCTCGTCCGAATCAAAGAAGGTGATGAGTGGAAGACGGCATTTAAGACACCACTGGGACACTTTGAGTACCTAGTCATGCCGTTTGGTCTCACTAATGCCCCTGCAATATTTCAGACGTTAGTTAATGACGTTTTAAGAGACTTTTTGAACGTTTTCGTATTTGTGTATTTGGATGATATATTGATCTACTCACGGGATGAGGAGCAACACGTTCACCACGTCAGGACTGTACTACAGCGATTATATGAAAACCAGCTGTACGTTAAGGCCGAAAAATGTGATTTTCATGTGCAATCTGTCTCCTTTTTGGGCTTCATTTTTGAAGGAGGACAATACCGCACAGACCCTGAAAAAACTAAGGCAGTGGTGGAATGGCCAACGCCTGGGACACGTAAACAGCTGCAGCGATTTCTGGGCTTCGCCAACTTCTACCGTAGGTTCATCAAAAACTACAGCAGGATCGCTGCTCCTCTCACCCAATTGACCTCCACCCTGCGGACTTTTAAGTGGACTCAGGAGGCAGAAACAGCTTTTGGTGAGCTAAAAAGACTTTTTTCCTCTACTCCTATTCTTTGCCACCCCGATCCAAAAATTCAGTTTATCCTCGAGGTCGATGCTTCTGACACTGGCGTGGGAGCCGTTTTGTCTCAGAGATCTCCTGTTGACAACAAAGTGCACCCCTGTGCGTTTTTCTCTCGACGCCTCTCCTC
>NW_023623953.1:0-1588 GCF_014905685.2 Nematolebias whitei | reverse complement strand
TTTTACAAGATTTAACTTTGTGTTGACTTTCAGACCCGGCTCAAAAATGTGAAGCCTGACGCCCTCTCCCATCAGTTCTCACCACCAGAGGACACCGAACAGGAGCCAAACATTCTTCCCTCATCCTGTGTGGTCGGCTCGTTGACCTGGTCCATCAAAAAAGACATCTTGGAGGCCCAGAAATCCGAACCTGACCCTGGGACAGGCCCTGCCGGCACTATGTTTGTACCCACCTGTATCAAGGCTAAGGTTCTCAACTGGCTCCACACTCATAAGATCTCTTGTCACCCAGGTGTTGCTCGCATGTTAGCCCTGACTAAGAGACACTTCTGGTGGCCCTCCATGAACGAGGATGTAAAAGATTACGTAGCCGCTTGCCCCACGTGTGCCAGAAGTAAGACTGGCAACCAGCCTCCTGCTGGAAAACTACAGCCACTCCCCACGCCTAGTCGCCCATGGTCCCATATATCACTAGACTTTGTTACTGGGCTGCCTCCCTCTGATGGTAACACTGCTATTCTCACTGTTATTGACAGATTTTCTAAAGCGGCTCATTTTGTTCCATTACCCCAGCTTCCCTCGGCCTTGGAGACAGCTCAGCTGTTAGTCCAACATGTGTTTCGAGTTCACGGCATCCCATCGGACATCGTTTCTGACAGAGGACCCCAGTTCATATCTCAGGTATGGAAGAACTTTTGTAATTCCTTAGGGGCCTCTGTCAGCCTAACATCGGGTTACCACCCACAGTCCAATGGTCAGGCCGAGAGGGCCAATCAGCAGTTGGAGGCTGCCCTCAGGTGTGTGGTGGAGGACAACCCCTCCACATGGAGTCAACATCTGGTGTGGGTGGAGTATGCCCACAACACCCACACATCATCTGCTACTGGTTTGTCTCCTTTTGAAGCCTCCCTTGGCTACGCTCCACCATTGTTTCCCAGTCAAGAGGGTGATGTAGCAGTTCCTTCGGTGCAACATCATTTCAGGAGATGTCGTCGGGTCTGGCGCCAAACTAAGCTCGCCCTACTGCGTACAGCTGCCAAGAACAAGGAGATTACAGATCGTCATCGATCTGCAGCCCCAGCTTATGAGGTCGGACAGAGAGTCTGGCTGTCGACCCAGAACATTCGCCTCAAGGACACCCCACGTAAGTTGGCTCCCCGCTTCATTGGCCCCTTTAGCATCACGCGTATCCTGAGTCCTACGGCAGTCAGACTCCAGCTACCCGCATCTATGCGAATTCATCCCACCTTCCACGTGTCTCAACTCAAGCCCGTTGTGGAAAGCCCACTATGCCCTCCTGCTGACCTCCCTCCGCCCCCCCGTCTCATTGACAACCATCCAGCCTTCACGGTCCGCCGCATCCTGGACGTTCGGCACCGGGGGTTCCAGTATTTGGTCGACTGGGAGGGTTACGGTCCAGAGGAGCGCTCTTGGATCCCGAGGTCTTTCATCTTGGACCCCAGTCTCATCACCACGTTCTTCAGGGCACACCCAGAGAAGCGCTTCAGGTCGCCGGGAGGCGACTCTTGAGGGGAGGGTAATGTAAGGATCCAGCCTTGCACCCTGCCTTTCTCTCTCCTCATCACTC
>NW_023623952.1:288-4063 GCF_014905685.2 Nematolebias whitei | reverse complement strand
ACCACTCACTAAGACCTCTAGAGGAAATAAATATTTTCTCACGGTAACCTGCGCGTTTACCAAATGGGTAGAATGTCTACCAGCCCCTAATGACACAGCACAAACCACTGCTATGTTATTAATGAATCATGTATTCTCAAGGTTTGGACTTCCCCTCAGGGTGAACTCGGACCAAGGTACACACTTCACAGGTGAAGTAATGAAGGAACTGTGGAAGACGCTAGGCGTCAAAGCCAACTTCCATATTGGCTACCACCCACAGGCTTCAGGCCAGGTTGAGAGAGCAAACAGGACTGTGGTGAGTATTCTGAAAAAATACGTAGCCGCAAACCACAAGGACTGGGACGTGAAACTCCCTCTGGTCCTCATGGCCATAAGGGCCACTCCACACACGTCGACTGGCATCTCTCCTTTCGAGATGATGACGGGTCGACTCCCTCTACACCTGTTGTACCAACCAGGCGATGCTGCCATGGCAACAGCCTACACTACACAACAATACATGAAAGACTTGAAAAAACACCTTAAAAACACTTTTGCTTTCGCACAGAAAAACCTGGAGAAATCAGCTGAAGGACGCAAAGCGTACTACGACCAAAAGGTCTCTCACGAGGAACTCCAAGTGGGAGACAGGGTCTGGTACTACACGTTTGCCCCCAAAACTGGGAGAAGAGAGTCCGGGACCGGAACTCTCACCCGTAAACTGATGCCTAGATGGACTGGACCCCATCTGATAACCGACAAACTGTCTCCAGTTGTCTATCAGATAAAAATCAGCAAAGGCCAAAAAGAGCCAACTGTTAAATGGGTACATCGTAACCAGGTTAAACCACACAAGGCGTGCAATAACTCCTCAGGAGACAAAGATCTCACAAAATCTGACCTCGTGGGAATAAGGGTCATCCAAGCAGAAGATAACTAATGGATAATAAACTTAACCATAGTTTAAACTTGCGGGTCCTACCCCCGACAATTAAGAAGCTAAGACCTATCTCTTTGTGTTTCCATAGGACAATGATGGTACCTCTCCTGGTAATCTTCACCCTCTTGGGTGCCACCCAAGAAGGGCAAGCTGAGATCGTAACCCTTGGGCCCACCTCGGGCATCGCTCTGCGGGACCAGCCGGGACTGCTCATCACAGATTGCCGCCTATACACTCGAAAGGTCTTCGTCCGCTTCGACCCCCAAACAGTGGTCCAACAACACATTAACATTAAAAATGAGTGGTTAAACAAACCATGGTACACAGTATCCCTAGAGGGTGCTAAAGCAGAGATCCAACACGTCCTGAAGCAACTACATAAGTTCACCTACACCCAACAAGAGTTGGGTGGAACACATAGAAGGCAAAAGCGCGACATCGGCGGGCTTTTACTCGCTGCTTCCTCACTCGGATCGCTGTTTAGCCTGGGTTTGTCCGCATACAACACTGTCAATATAATGTCCCTAAAACAACACGTGTATGAAGTAGAGAGCGAGGTCCCAAAGATCCGAGCGCAAATGGACCTTCAACTAACACAATTGACACAGGTGACTAAAACCGTAAAGGATACTGTTCTAGTGTTGAATACTCACACCCAAGAAATCAAAGCCCTCGTACATGCGGTAAATGAGTTAGCCCTTAAGGTTGAAGTGGATTACGCTGTCGCACACCTAATGGATAGGATTTTTGCTGACATGCTTAGAGATATCAGTTCGTCGGTAGATACACTAGCCACCGGTAGGATCCCACCGTATCTAGTCTCTCTACAGATGGTGAACGACATCCTCAGCTCCGCTACGCGCGAAAGAGTCACGCAAATACAGGCTCACCTGGCTTACACTCTCGGTAGCGCAATCCCAATCTACGTCAATCACAAAACGTTTGAAATGGCGTTCATTATCAACCTACCGATAATTCCCTCAAATGGCATATACAGACTCAGGGACGTTGTTAATGTTGGCAATTGGCACGGTGAAAACCATGTTCAAATTGACACACCAAGGATGGTTGCGTACCACGACGATAACCCCTCAGTTTATCTAGCTCCAAACCTTCAGATGTGTGTTCTCACTCGGGAGATACATTATCTGTGCGCGAGTAAGCCGTTTGTGTGGAATCAAACCGCGGGCTTATGCGGGTTGACACCTATTCCGAAAAATTCTAAGTGCTCAACGACCGTAACGCCTCGACACCTGGCTAAAGCTGCAAAAGCGGAAATAATTGGCTCACGTTGGCTAGTGAACGCTCCTCAAAGAAAGGCGATCATAGCCTACGATCAACCTGGAGCAAATAGACCTTTGACGTTACCGGACAAAACAATGTGGATCAGTGTTCCCCAGGGAACAACCATACACATTGGTGATTTGACGCTCTATCACCTCGATCCGGAACAATGGGACGCGACTCTGGATGACTCAGAGTACCTGGTGAACATGTCTATAGACATAGATCCAGAAACTCTGGGAAGGATCCGTTTTGAAGGCACCCAAGTCGTCGACGTGGAACCAATAAACCGAGTTCTCAAGTCCCTCAGGTCCACAATTAAGAACCCGATCCAACCAATTACCTATGCGTGGTCAAGCGCGGACACGTTAATCATAGCCCTGCTAATGACGATAACCCTCGTATTGTGTGGGATACTCGCATCCCTGTTCCGGGGCCACACGTCACACCGAGTCGACCTGGATCGCCATGCAGCGCACCTCGATATGATTATGTCTCGCGTATGCGGGTCTGCAAAGAAGCCACTCACACGGGACAGCGTGACTGAATCTGACAACCAGGGTGAGGTGAAGCAGTGAAACGATGTTTTTAGTTGCTTAGTCACTACTCTTGTCGGTGTTGAAACGTTATTGAATTGGTTTTGGTTGTTTCTGAGGTAAGAATGAATTTTGTTGTGTAGTTAAGTTAGAGACTAAGAGGCCTTTAACCATGCCAACATGCAGTTCATTCATTAAATTGCAATCTTTGCGGAGTCAATGTATATTATGGCTACCTTAAGTACCATAATCTGCATTGGTCTCACAACGCTTAAGCCGAACCTACTCGAACAATTCTATTCGGGGGGATAGCTAATTCTTTTTGATGAGTCTCGCCATAGACTTCCAAAACATTTATGGGGAAACCAAACACCCAATCTCAAGTCGTTCGTCTAAAAGACAACAGACAATTGAACCAAACTATATTTTGCCATGTAAAGCTAACTTAAACCACGTTAGAAATGGAAAAATAGTTTGGGCCCTTTTCTATAGGTATAAACCCCTGTAGTTACCCCTTTTCAGCATGTTCCACCCCTTAACTGGTAGTTGTAGCTGTTCCCAACCATAATAGCTTACACACCAGGTGCATATAGGTTAAGGCCTTATGTAAAATCCCCTTCATAAGCCCACCTTAAACCACATAATTGCATGTCACATTTGAACCAGAATGGCACCGACTGGACGTCGCCCAGAGACGACCTTCGCTGGAGGCGACCTGCAATCCTGACGTTGGTCTCCGCTCTTCATACAGTGGCCGCAGCTTCAGTTCAATCCAAGGGTACCCCTCTGTATGCTGATTAATCAACACTTCCAATCGTTGTGGATTTACCGTTGTGGATTATATGACTTTTCCAATGGATTACAGACTCTGTTTCCAAGGGGTTAAAGCATTGCTACAATGGAATTACCGACAACGTTATGGAATTATAATCAACACAATGGAATTACCAAGAACATTGTGGAATTACCTTTGACTTTGTTTTCCTTGCTGGATTACTTTTGATTTTTGTTTTCCTTGCTGGATTACTTTTGA
>NW_023623952.1:0-278 GCF_014905685.2 Nematolebias whitei | reverse complement strand
TGCTGGATTACTTTTGATTTTTGTTTTCCTTGCTGGATTACTTTTGACTTCTGTCTTCCTTGCTGGATTACATCAAGCTCAAAGACATTTCAAGGCGTAAGTTCATGTTTGGAATTCATCCCCATGGACAGGCGATGATTTCCAAAGGGGGGACTGTAGTGAACTTGACCTGATGTCAAAACTAAGCCTAAGGTCAAAACCCTTGACCTTAAGAACCTTGTGGGACAGAAGCTGTCATTTCATTGATTTGAATCCAGAAATACAGGTTCACCCATCCT
>NW_023623951.1:3222-4064 GCF_014905685.2 Nematolebias whitei | reverse complement strand
TTAGGCAGGATTCACAGGTTTCAGGTTTTCCAGCTCACACTTTTTATGATGTGGGCCTGAGCTACTGGTCTGCTTTAAGGTTGAGAAGCAGCAGCTTCAGATGAATGTCCACGTCCACAAACACCGGCTGTTAGAAACAGTCTGATGCTTCAAAACACCTCAAAGAGACACAAGTTCACACTTTTTACTTTTCTCTCAGTGTTTTTCTTCTGTTTCCATCTTTCTCTGTGTTTTCTCCTCATGTAGTCGCTCCTGCTCCTCCCACTCTCACCTGCTCCTCATCGTCTCTCCCCAGGTGTTAGTGTCCCTTTAAATAATGTCTCTTTTTGTTTGTCCCTCATCCGTGGATTGTGCTTCCTGCAGCCGTTCATGTTGTGTCCCTCCGTGTCTTCCTGAGCTCTTCTTCTTCTTCTAAGTTCTGCTGCCACGTCAGCTTTTTGTTTGGATCAGATCAATCTATTTTCTTCTTGGACCTCTGAGTTCCCCGTGTCTGTCTGCACCCCGGCTTCAAACGTCCACACAACATGATCCAGGCGCTAAATGAAGTTCATTCATTGATGAAGTTTAAAAGATAAAAAGCCTCAACTTTCACAGATGGTTCCAAACTGTGCTGAACTGTGCCGTCCTGTGCCAAACAGCAGAACTCCGAGCTATTTCTTCACTAAAACATCTGGAAGTTGCTCTAGTTGATTTCAGCAGCAGGAATCTTTGCACAGGTAATGTCCACATGTGGATTTGTGCTTTCCAAGAGTTTGAACCTTCTTCATCATATTTTCAAAGGAGTTATTTACTCTGTAAATCAAATAAAGTTCAGGCGAGGGAATAAAAACTCCTTTTTTTCT
>NW_023623951.1:0-3122 GCF_014905685.2 Nematolebias whitei | reverse complement strand
TGCACGTTGTTTTCCAGCAGGGACTTCATGGAAACCCCTCGGGGCTTAAGAGGCTGCGGTTGTGGTAAATAATCTCACTGCTAATCTAATTTAATCTGTCTCACAGCAAACACACTGAACCTGTGAACAGAAAGGAGAGAAAACAGCTGAAGAAAACACTCAGCAGCTAAAGTTCAGCTCTGCTGTGGCTAACGTTAGCATGCTGGTTAGCTTTGGATGAGTTCAGCACAAACTGGGAGAAGTTCTGTTCTGAAGCTGGAGGACTTTTCAGAACCACAAGAGGTTCTTCCTGTGGATCAAACGTGCTGAGATCCAGCAGGAGGTTCAGGGAGTCTGAAGAGGATCCAGCTGCAGATCTTCCTCCTCACACTGAACTTCTGTCACTTTGAATCCACTTTAAAGATTCTGTTGGTCCAAAGAACTTGACTTTGATCTGAGTCACATGACATCTGTCATAAAGTGCACGTTTTACAACACACTGATAATTACATTTAATGAGCTATAAAGTCCAATCATTTAAAGAAAACTTTGAATTTAGTTCATGTTTGTGAAATCTTTAGTTTGTTTTGTGTTTTGTCATTTAATCCAACTATCAGACGACTTTATTAGTTCCAACGGGCAATTTGTTCTGACCCACTCAATGCAGGAACTCTCACGCCACATACTCCAAAGTCTCACGGCCCAGATGTGGTTTTCCAGAGGTGCTCCATGTGTGGGCCAGCATCTGGCCAGCTGCAGATCCATTGGTGGCCCTGAGCTGGACCAGAACAGTCCCAGCAGCAGCACCAGATGTCACCATCATGTTTCCTTCATCTAGCAGTTGAAAGAGGTGTACTGGACTCAGACCAGTTGAAGGAGGTGTATTGGACTTAGACCAGTTAAAGAAGGTGTACTGGACTCAGACCAGTTGAAGGAGGTGTATTGGACTCAGACCAGTTAAAGAAGGTGTACTGGACTCAGACCAGTTGAAGGAGGCAACAGTGCTCACACTGTTGTACAAATACCATTTATTTTCAATGACACAACTGATTGTCAATCTATAATCAATGAAGAAAATGTTCACAGAAACAGAAATAATTCATAAGGAACAAAAGAAGCAACAATGTTTCATCATAAATGGCTCCTGCAAACTTCTCCTTCACTTGCATTTACTTTACTTACTCCTTTAGATGCAAACAGCCACAGAATGCTGTGTGTGTCAACATGTAGAGTGAAAGTGAGAGTGATGAGAAGTTTCTAGAACAGTGGCTCCATGAGATGCTGTAAATCCTTTGAGCTCAGAGCTTCAGGAGGCAGTGATCCACTTTGGTCTCCAACATCCTGACAAGAAACAATGACTGAGTCCACACTGAACAACAAACCAACATACGAGTTGTTCTGCAGCACAAAGCAGCGGCAACATCCTCATCTTCTCACCTATAAACATTCTGGACACTCGTTCAACATCTGGAAACATGAGGTGGAGTCAGGAGCCTACCAGAGACAGGGGCGGGGCTTAACGAGTGCTGAGACTGGCTGCAGGACAGAAATGTGACTCCAGTGTTTTGTTTTGTTTCTAAACTTACATGGTTTATTCTTTATTCAGATTGTGGAGGTGCAGTTTGTCAGAGATCAGTTGTTCTTCTTTGAGCTCAGCTCTGAAGTCCAACCCCTCCCATCTGAGAGAACTAACCTGAGTGAGAACAAGCTGCAGGATTCAGGAGTGAAGCAGCTGTGTGGTTTTCTGGAGAGTGCACGATGTAGACTGGAGACTCTGAGGTCAGACATGTTTATCACCTGCTGATGGAGGAGGAGGGACAATGTTGTTGATGTGTGTGTGTGGGGGGGTGGGGTGGGGGTGGGGAGTCATTTGTTTTTATTGTTAGAATAATGAGCATGGCAAGAACATCTTAACTCCACATAGAAAGACCTCTGGAGGGAAGTGAACCTACAACCTTCTTGCTGTGAGGCGACAGCTCTACCCACTGCTCCACTGTGCCGCTCCTTATTTCATGAATCAATAAATGTAATTAATTCAAAGTTTCAGGAAATAATCTGGATGTTCGTGTACAACTGATTAACTTCTGGACTCAACTCGACTCTAAACGGTCTCCACAGTAAAACAATCTTAACAAACACAAAAATGACTCAAACTTTGTCATTTCTCAACATCAGATGATTTGAATCTAAAACTCTGACATGAAAGGCAGCGGGGGATATTTTTCTCTTTTGCTTTTTCATTTGAAGGTTTCCTGTCTCCTCGTTTGTCAGAATCAATCTGTCACAAACATTCAGACTTCACTGCTTCTGTGTTGTCAAATTTCCCACGGACCTTGAACTAAACTTCTAGTGAAGACTGAAAGAAAGCAGCACACCATGATGTTCTCTTCTGTTCAGAGGATCCTAGACTGTCTTCAGTCACACAAAGCAACATCAGTGCAGCACAAAGAAACATCTGGATTTAGAAAAACACCATGCAAGAAAAAAGAGCCGAGGTCTGAAACTACAGCTTTTAGATTTTATATCTCTTTCATTTTAATACATTGATGGATATATTTGCTGCAGCTTCTTCCTGAACATGAGTCCAACATGTGGACTTTTAAATGTCTCCATGTTTGTTTTGATAATTGGACTTTCTCATCAGGAACGAGCATTGGAAACAAAAACAACTCTTTTTTATTTCATTTTTGTTGTAAATACAAAATATTTATTTGAAATATTAGAGCTCCAAAAACGATGAAATGCTATTTTAAATTATTTTATTTTATTGTCATGTTGATAGAAATAAAACAATAAAATCAGTGACAATAAAAACTAATTAATGATCAGTTTTTGTCTGTTTTAAAACCAGACGTCGTCATCAAGAGTTCATCAAAGATCATCACTAAATGTCAGTGAGAGGAGAAAGTAGTTTAAACTCTGTTCAGAGACATCCATTGGCTGTGATAAATGAACGCTGAGCAACACGCGTCGTTTTCCACAAACAATAAAAGAATGTGTCTCAGAGGAGACGACAGGACTGAAGAAAAACCTGCTCTCACCACAGGACCACCTGAAGTTAGCTTCTGATTCCAGCTGCTAGCTAAAGGGTTATTTCACACAATCTGCTCCATCTTCAGTCAGCTCTGGTTCAAATCTAAAAT
>NW_023623950.1:0-4064 GCF_014905685.2 Nematolebias whitei | reverse complement strand
CCCACCACGCTACCTGTCCCTCTTTCTGGTTGTCCTCCCCTTCGTGTTTGGCCTGATCTCTTGGTTCCTGGACCCTCCGCCTGCCTCGACCACGTCTCTTTGGATTTCCCTTTTGGATTTGTTTCTGCCTCTGCTCTTGGTACCGACCCACGCCTGCACGACCACCGATCTGCCTGTCTCTCTGGTACTGCCTGACATCTGCCTCACGTTACTGGACCTAGGAAAGCCTGACCTCCCCTCTTGGATTACGGACTCTGGCCACGCAGACAGCTGCGGCCGACTGGCGTCCTTCACCGGACTCAGCTCCTCCGGCAGCTGCAGACCTGACTACCTCAACCCTTCAGGACCCCTAAGATCATCTGAGACGGTTAGTGGCTTTTTCTGGTTGACTGTTTTCCTCGCTCTGATTACCCGCACGACCACTAACCGTTCTCTGCTTCTTAGACTGTTCCTGCCATTAACCGACACCAGAACCAGAACCCAGACCAGCACCAAGACCAGCTGTCACTTCCTTCCTAGAAACAATAAACACTTATTATTTATCGTCATTTTATTGTGTTGTGATCTTGGTCCAAACCCTCACGAGAGTTCCTTACAGGTTCTGACCTCATGATCCATCTCTTGAAAGTCTAATCGCTAATGCGACCGCTGAATCGAGAGTAAATCAGCCTATAAACTGTTGATTTTGATCCGTGTGGGCCGACGCTAATTCTAAGCTAACGGCTAATGACCGGATGTCACTAACGCCACAGGAAGTATCACGACTCCTAGTGGACGTCGCTAACAGTGACTGGGTTAAAATAAAATAAGGTTACACTGCCACCTTCTGCCGGAAACTCGATATGACAGTTTCATTTCGTTTTTAGGATTTTTAGTGAAATTGAACGTTGTTATTTCTTTAAAAAAGCATTTTTGAGTTACTAAAACGGTGCTCATGCGTGGTTTATGCTGCTGTTTTACATATAAAAAGTGATTAAAGTACTTATGCCCAGAGAGGCGTTTACTAGAAAATTTTTCATTTAATGATTGTAAGGATGGCACCTTTTGCTGTTTCTGTTTGTGTCTGTGTTTCCTCGTCAGTTTAATTGTTGCCACCTTTGTCTCGTCACACCTGCTGTTTGTAATCACGTCTTGTCTTGTCCTTGTATATAAACCTCCTGTCCTGTGTTGTTCCTTTGTCGGGTCGTATTCGTTGGGTCTCCTGTGTTCTCCTGCGTCTTCTGAGTCTTCCCTGAGTTTCCTGAGTCCTCCCTGAGTTTCCCTTTGAGCCATCCGTTTTTCATGTAAGTCTTGCTGCCACGTCAGCTATTATTTTGTTCTTTATTTTCTATTAAAATACTTATTTTTGTAATCTGCCGAGTTGAGTCCTGTCTGCACTACTGGGTTCGTTCCTGACCACCAAATCCTGACAATGATAAATCCTGAAAGGTGCTAAATGAATTTTTCACGACTTTTTAGAGATACAGTCACAGAATAATCACAGAGCTGATCAGTTTACTCATTTGCTGAAAAGAAAATACACGTTTAATTGCTAAAACACTAAATAAAAGTAAATATAACAGAAAAAGGAAACTTTTCTGACTTGTTTTTACGACCTAAAACACGACATCTTCCTATTTATTTTTTTTAAATAAAAGATAATGGCAGGGGCAGAGGAAAACGTTGACCTTTCAGACTCCCACCAGTCAGAAGATGAAAGTCAACAAGATGACATAATTCAGGGAGCTTTATATATTTTAACAGACCCGGTAATTGGTGTAACATTAGATGAGATGGATGAAACTCAAAAAGCTGAAGAGCTGAGAAGTTTAGCAAAAGGAGCCACGGTAAAAGAGAATAAAAAGCAGTGCCCTGAACGGTTAGCAAAACTTTCTGTGCTGCTCAAAGACATATTGGACCAAGAGGTTGAACGAAATGACGTGCTGACTAAACAATATGCAGAGAAAATCGAGATGTTTCGGAACCTTGAAGAACACTTCATTCAGTTTCAGAATGAACACCATGTGCACACTAAAGAACATCTGGAACAGATGACTCGATTGAAGCAAGACGCACGTGCAGAAATTGATTCACTGAACAAGCAAGTACAGTCACTTTCAGCATCACTTACTGAAGCCAGGAAAGTCGAAGAACAGGTTTCCATGACATACTCTTCATTAAAAGAGGAGTACGAGGAAACGGTATCACGATTGTACCAGTACAGAGCTGAGATAGACGTGCTTAAAACACAACTTTGCCATGCAGAAAGGAAAAATGGTGAGAGGCGTGGACAGAATGTGGGGACACACTGGGCTCCAGACCCAACTCTCCCTCCATCACAAGCACATCCACCATTACCTAAAGGAGCAGGGACAGACCTGTCCAGGTCTCCTCTACCAAGCTGGCAAGAGAAACCGTCGAGAGCTCCTCTTTCGATGGACGAACTGCAAAAAATCTCAAAATATGTTCAACGCTTTGTTCCTGGGCCTATGGGTTCTACTGGCATGAAGGCATATCTAAATGACCTAGATTTCAGACTGAGTGGTTATCCTAATGCTACGGTTGAAGATAAAATCAGTCTGATAAGGCTCACTTCGGACAGAGAGGTGTTCACCTTCATCGAGCGTCAACCTGATGCCACGAGAAGGGATTACAACCTTCTGTGTGAAGCTTTGATCAGGGAATACAACCCCTGCACAGGGCCAGGTGGCTTCCCAGCTGCAGACAAGGTCACGCAAGGGAAGCATGAACATCCAAAGGTTTATTACAAAATAATCTTCCAAGCTTATTTTGGTTACAGGAATGAAACCAGCATGGAGGAGGAAGAAGGTTTTAAAATTGTTTTCAGCAAAAACCTCCACACTGACATTAGAACGTCAGTACAAATGATGGCTAATTTCAAAGAAAAATCCATCAATGAGATTAAACAGTGTGCTGTGAATGTGTTTGAGGCCTGTTCTCATGTTAAGACGCCCATAGAGGTGTTTCCTGGTGTAAAGGTTAAACCCCATTCGCTAGAACTGGAAGGACGGCGTATGTCGCCTCCCCCTCCTAAAAAAGGTGAGAAAAAGCAGTCTTTTCAAACTAACAAACCGCGTCATGAAGGTGCACGCTGGGACAAAAATGATCTAAAGGGATTGAATTTAATCCCAGAGGTTGAACGTGATTATCGTAAGTGGGATGTGCGTAGGACGAAAAGATATGGGAACCAAGGTGACCCATATTATCAGGGGAAGTCCGAAAAGGAACCCCCAAATGACTTACCTAACCTTCCTCCACCTCGGACAAAACGACCCGAGGCGAAAAAATCACAAAGGTTCTAGAAACAAGGCCCTACACCTCTGAGCTCGGAAGAGACAGAGAAACTACGCAGGTTGTTAGAAACTTTGAAACACACTGACACGGGAAACCAACCTGGAGCACTATGTAGTGATGTAATCGCTAATAAATCTGAGGGCGCGAATGACAATGTCACAGATGTCGGTGGAACGCACTAAGACATTGTTGTTTAGGCCTCCAGCAACCCCTCATCGGAAGAAGGGGGGGTGAACTCACACACAAACGATGATGAGTCATCGCAAGCTGAACACTCAGAAACAGCTACTGCTGTGCTGACGGTTCAGACAAACCAAGATTACACAGATAAGGCTGAGCGTGTGAAGAAACGTCAGAAAAAACCTAAGAGGTTTCTGTGTAACTTTATCAGAAGGGGGGTCGCCAAGAAGGCGTACCTGTCAGTAACACTCGAAAGTGTCCTCACACATGAAGCACTACTGGACGGGGGGGGGGGCGGACATAACAATTATGTCAGCTAAACTGTTCGAGGAGCTGAGGACAGCCGCTGGTAGTGTTAACAGGGTAATACCACTCACAGAATGTGCTATAGAAATGCAGGGTCTCTCAGAGAAGAGGACAACCCTGATATCTATAGCAATGGTTCACATGCAGATTGGCAGAATGACACTATACCACCCGGTACACGTGTCTAGTGTTGACTCATTCCCATTTCTGGTTGGCCAGGATTTTATAAATCGCTTTGACGCGATTATAGATTATGGTGATCAGACGATGTGGGCCAAGGTGAG
>NW_023623949.1:0-4064 GCF_014905685.2 Nematolebias whitei | reverse complement strand
AATTTCAATTGCAACCTTCATGTTTTCCCACTGAGCATGCTAAAGTAGCTTATGCTGTCTCACTTCTCGCTGGAAGAGCCAAGACGTGGGGCACTTCTGAATGGTTAAAAGGTGGCGTGGTATGTCGTAATTTTTCTGAATTTTCCAAAGAGTTGTGTCGGGTTTTTGACCCCATCCTCCCTGAGAGAGAGGCAGCCCGAAGAATTTTTGATATTAAACAAGGCAAGGATTCTGTAACCAAATACATCATTCACTTTCACTCTGTTTCAGCAGACAGTCATTGGGATGAACACGCACTCACTGACGCCTTCTTCAGGGGGCTTAATGAAGATGTTAAGGATGTGCTGGCAACAATGGACTATCCCTCATCCCTACGCCAGCTGGAGGAGGTGGCCACCCGTGTTGACCTTCGCCTGCGTGAGCGTGACCGTGAACAGAGTCGAGGCAAGGCCACAGCCATGTCCAGAACCAGACATCACCTTGTGGATCATGAACCTAAAACGGAACAAACCAAGAGCCCTCAGGATCCTCTGTATGCTACGAAACCCATGCAACTAGGAAGAAGTCGTCTGACCACCCAGGAACGAGAACGTCAGAGGAGGTACCATCTCTGTTTTTATTGTGGTCAAGGCGGTCATGATTGTCATCATTGTCCAGTAAAAGACCAGGCTCAGCAGGAGAAGAGAGGCTCCTGTTGAGTCTTAGTCATAAGATCAAGTCCTCTCCACCTATCATGTCCAAGTCCAAGGTCAAGTTCATAATAAAGGGTGGTCAACCCGTCATCGTCTCAGCTTTTATTGATTCAGGGGCCGACACGGAATTCATTGATAAAACCTTTGCCAAATCCATAGATCTGACCATTGTTCCATCACCTAACAACCATAAGGTCCTCGCTTTAGATGGTCATCCTTTAAGTCAATCTAGTCTTGAAACTGTTCCAGTCACCATGGTGTTGGCCAACAACCATTCAGAACTGATCAGATTCATTGTTATTGATTCACCCCAACTCCCAGTGGTTTTAGGTTCCACTTGGTTACGCAAACACAACCCCCAAATCGATTGGAGGAACCAAGAGATTGTAGGATGGGCTAATGAGTGTTATTCTACATGTATTCAGAGCCAACCCAGTTCACCAGCCCTTGTCACAGCCAATGAGGAGACCTATCCTAATCTAAGTCAGGTACCTAAAGAGTACCATGATTTGAAAGAGGTCTTTAATAAATCAAAAGCTACGTCCCTTCCGCCACATCGTCCATACGATTGTGGTATTGACCTGATCCCAGGTTCTACCCCCCCTCGGGGTAGATTATATTCTTTGTCTGGTCCCGAGCAAGAGTCCATGAGGAAATATATAACAGAGTCCCTCCAAGCTGGTATCATTAGACCTTCAGCATCCCCCGCTGGTGCAGGTTTTTTCTTTGTAGGGAAGAAGGATGGGTCACTTCGTCCATGCATTGACTATAGAGAACTTAACAAAATAACCATAAAGAACAAGTATCCTCTGCCCCTCATGAACTCTGCTTTTGATATAATCCAAAATGCTAAGATATTCACCAAACTGGATCTTCGCAACGCTTACCATTTGGTCAGGATACGGCGGGGAGATGAATGGAAGACGGCTTTTAATACCGCAGATGGCCATTATGAATATCTTGTTATGCCATTCGGCCTCACCAACGCTCCTGCCGTTTTCCAAGCCCTGGTTAATGATGTCCTTCGTGACATGATTAACATTTACGCTTTTGTTTACCTTGATGACATACTTATCTTTTCACAAGATAGCATTTCTCACCGTCGCCATGTCAGAGCTGTCTTAACCCGCCTTTTACAGAACAACTTGTTTGTCAAGGCAGAGAAGTGTGCTTTCCACCAAGTGTCCACCTCATTCCTTGGGTTCAACATTTCTCCAGGTCAAGTATCCATGGAACCCGGGAAGGTATCAGCGGTGGTGGATTGGCCCAAGCCCAAGGATCGTAAACAGCTGCAAAGGTTTCTCGGTTTTGCAAATTTTTATAGGAGGTTCATTAAGAACTACAGTTCAGTTGCAGCTCCTCTTCATTTTCTCACCTCATCTAAGACCAAGTTCATCTGGGACTCCGTTGCCAACCAATCATTCCAGAAGCTCAAAACATTGTTTTCCTCTGCTCCAATCTTGCACTCTCCAGACCCCGAGAAACAATTCATTGTGGAGGTCGATGCATCCAGCACCAGGGTGGGCGCCATCCTCAGTCAGCGCAGCACAGATGGTAAGATCCACCCCTGTGCTTACTTCTCCAGGGCACTCTCCCCCGCTGAGAGAAACTACGACGTGGGAGACCGTGAGCTTTTGGCAGTCAAGATGGCCCTGGAGGAATGGAGGCACTGGCTGGAAGGTGCGAAGAAGTCCTTTTTGGTATGGACCGACCATAAGAACCTGGAGTACCTTCGCACAGCAAAGAGACTCAATCCCTGTCAGGCCAGGTGGGCTATGTTTTTCTCTCGGTTCAGTTTCACCCTCTCTTACAGACCCGGGCCCAAGAATGCCAAGCCGGATGCCCTGTCCCGGGTCTTTGAGGTCAAGGAAGGGCCCTCAGAAGAGGTCGAGTTCATCCTGCCTGAGACCGTACGTCTTTCTTTGACTCAATTAGAACTCGATCTCCAACAAGTCCAACTCTCCGAGCCACGTCCACCCACCTGTCCTAGGGGGCGCCTGTTTGTCCCCAATCAAAAGGTAAAAGAGGTTCTTGAATTATGCCATTCATCAAAGTTGTTCTGTCACCCAGGAATCACCAAGACCCTCCAACTCATTCGCGCCCGATTCTGGTGGGCTACGCTTACGGAGGACACCAAGCACTTTGTCAAGTCATGTCCCGAATGCAATCGTGCCAAGTCTTCCAATCGCCCACCTGCCGGGCTGCTACGACCCCTGCCAATTCCTTCACGCCCATGGTCACATATTGCTATGGACTTTGTGACTGGATTACCCCCTTCTGAAGGTAATTCAGTGTTATTGACCATTGTGGACCGTTTTTCTAAAATGGTCCACCTGGTTCCTCTCCCCAAGTTACCTTCTTCCAAGGAGCTCAGCGTTATCATGGCCAAGGAGGTTTTCAGGCTCCATGGGCTCCCCCAGAACATTGTGTCTGACCGAGGTCCCCAATTCATTTCCAAGTTCTGGAGGGAGTTTTGCAACCTGCTAGGGATCTCGGTCAGCCTCTCGTCAGGTTTTCATCCCCAAACGGATGGACAATCTGAGCGTACCAACCAGGAGGTGGAGACCAAGCTTCGGCTCCTCTGCGAGGGGGACCCGAGGAAATGGACGTCCAACCTCCCTTGGATTGAACAAGCAATCAACTCTCTTCCATCCTCTACATCAGGTATTTCACCCTTTCATGTTGTCTATGGATTCCAACCCCCTGTTTTTTCAGTCCAGGGGAGAGAAGCTCGGGTTCCCTCTGCACGACTCGCAATTTTACGTTGCCAGCGAGTCTGGAGAAAAGCCAGGAGAGCCCTAATTTTGGCCACCAAAAGGTACATTCGGGGGGCTAACCGCAGGAGAACGCCTCAACCATTGTACAAGGTGGGCCAGAAAGCGTGGCTCTCCACCAAGGACCTTCCTCTCCGTGTGGAATCTAAGAAACTAGCACCACGTTTCATTGGTCCTTTTCTGATTACCAAAATAATCAATCCTGTCTCTGTTTGCTTACAGTTACCCAGGTCCATGCGCATTCATCCAACGTTTCATGTCTCAAGACTCAAGCCATTTGTCCTGCCACGTTTTCGACCCACCACCGACCTCCCACCACCCGCCCGACTCATTCAGGGGAGCCCAGCCTACACGGTCCGACGCCTTCTTCGATCCAGAAGGTGGGGGAGAGGACTCCAGTATCTGGTAGACTGGCAGGGGTACGGCCTGGAGGAACGTTCCTGGGTGCCCTCACGCAATATTCTGGACAAAACCCTCATTAGAGACTTTCATCGACTGAACCCTCTCCAGCCTGGTGGTCCTTCAGGAGCCGGACCTTGAGGGGGGGGTTCTGTCATAGCTCTGCTCTCTGTCAGCTCCTCTGTCATGCTGCACACTC
>NW_023623948.1:0-4064 GCF_014905685.2 Nematolebias whitei | reverse complement strand
GAGTGCTTCGTGTGTGAGGACACCTTCGAGTGTTACTGACAGGTACGCCTTTTTGGCGACCCCCCTTCTGATAAAGTTACACAGAAACCTCTTGGTTTTTTCCTGACGCTTCTTCACGCGTTCAGCCTTATCTGTGTAATTGTGGTTTGCCTGAACCGTCAGCACAGCAGAAGCTGTTTCTGAGTGTTCAGCCTGCGATGACTCGTCATCGTTCGTGTGTGTGTTTACCCCCCCTTCCTCTGATGAGGGGTTGTTTGAGGCAACAACAGCTATGTCCTGGTGTGTTCCACCGACATCTGTTATGTTGTCATTCGCGCCCTCAGATGTAATGGGAATTACATTACTGCAAAGTGCTCCTGGTTGGGTTCCCGTGTCAGTGTGTTTCAAAGTTTCTAACAACCTGCGTAGTTTTTCTGTCTCTTCCGAGCTCAGAGGTGTAGGGCCTTGCTTCTGGAACTTTTGTGATTTTTTCGCCTCGGTTCGCTTCGTCCGAGGTGGGGGACGGTCAGGTACGTCTTTCGGGGGTTCCTTTACGTACTGCCCCTGATGATATGGTTTCCCATATCTTTGCGTCCTGCGCTCACCCATTTTTCGATAATCACTGTCGTCCTCTGAAAGAGGAGCCTTTTTGTCCCAGCGTGCACCTTCAGTACGCGGTTTGTTAGCTTGAACAGACTGTTTTCTCTCTTTCTTCTTAGGAGGAGGCGGCGAAGCACGTCGTCCTTCAAGTTCAAGAGGGAGGGGTTTAACCTTTACACTAGGAAACACTTCTATGGGCGTCTTAGCATGAGAACATGCTTCAAACACATTCACAGCACACTGCTTAATCTCACTGATGGATTTTTCTCTGAAATTTGCCATCATTTGTACTGATTTTTTAAAATCAGAGTGGAGATTTTTGCTGAAAACAAACTTAAAACCATCATCTTCTTCCATTCCGGTCTCATTTCTGTTACCAAAATAAGCTTGGAAGATTCTTTTGTAATAAACTTTTGGATGTTCATTTTTACCCTGCGTGACCTTGTCTGCAGCTGGGAAACCAGCAGGTCCCGTGCAGGGGTCGTACTCTCTGATCAAAGCTTCACACAGAAGGTTGTAATCCCTCTTCGTTGCATCAGGTAGACGCTCGATGAAGGTGAACACCTCTCTGTCCGAAGTGAGCCGCATCAGACTTATCTTATCGTCTACCGTAGCATTAGGATAAGATCTCAATCTGAACTCCAGATCTTTGAGATACGCTTTTGTTCCTGCTGACCCCATAGGTCCGGGAACAAAGCGTTGTACATATTTTGAGATTTTCTGCAAGTCATCCATTGAAGGAGACTGTATCAACGGTCTAACCTGTGTGACTGGTGGTACAGACTGGTCAAGGCCTGCCCCTACCGCCCATGGTGGGGGTGGGGGTGGCTGATAAGGGTTGGTAGGAGGAGGTGCATATTGGTGCAGGTCTGTCCCCACCCTCCGAGATGGGGGTGGAGGGGACTGCCTGGTGTCAGGAGGAAGAGGTGCAAGTGGGTGCAGGTCTGTCCCTACCACCCGTGGTGGGGATGGAGATGACTGCATGGTGTGTACCGATTCAGTGAGATGATATCGGTGCAGGTCCATCCCCGCCGCCCGAGATGGGGTTGGGGGTGGGGGTGGCCGCATGGCGTTAGGAGGAAGAGGTGCAAGTGGGTGCAGACCCGTCCTTATCCCCCGGGTTGGGGGTGTTGACACGGGGCTAAGGGGAGGAGGTGCAACAGCACCTGTCTGGGGTGGTTGTAGCTGACCCTGTTCGTCTCTGAGTCTCAAGCCAGCTAGCTCCATGTCAGAAATCAGGTTTGTAGCTGTAGCAAGCTTCTCCTCACAAGCTGTCAGGCGCTTATGTGTCGTCTGATTTTCACGTTGTAAATTCAGCCAATTTCGGAGTATTATCTCCTTGTCTGCCTTGCAATCGTCCAGCTCCTTAGATCCGGCCTGCAATCGTGCTTGTAACATATTGTTATCTGCACACGCGGCTTGGTACGCTTGTTCCTTATCCGCAATTTTCTCCTCATATGATTGAGCCTGTTCTGACAGCTCAGTCTTTGAGAGGTCCCTATCAGTCTGAGTTTGTTGTTTCAGCAACTCAGATGCAGTTAACAATTCGTCACACCTCTCTTTTTCGGACTCATATCCGTTGAACAGTAAGCTATTTCGTTCAACCAGACGGTCCAGTTCCGCCTTCAGAAGCAGAGCAATTTTTGCCAACCGTTCACGGCCGGACTTCGTGTCCTCCTTCACTTTAGCTGCTTTTGACAACGTCTGCAGCTCCTCATATCTTTGATCATCATCAAGGTTTTGCAATTCCTCCAATTGTTTGCCAATAATTGAATTTGTTAAAATGTGTAAGGCTGTCTGGACAACATCTCCAGATTGTAAGGGGTCAGTGTTTACATCTTCGTCCGCCATTATCTGCTATTTAGAAATTAAATAGGAGATGTAAATGTTTAGGTGGTAAAAGAAAATCAGAAAAATCTCTTTTTCCTGATAAGTTTACTCTTATTTAGTGATTTATCAATTAAACGTGCGTTATCTTCTAGCAAATGAGTAACTTTTTCCAACTTTGTGAATATCTGTAACTGTATCTTATTTAAAAGTTTTTAAATTTTTATTTTGTACCTGTTTCTCAAGGATTTATCAGTGAATAAAAATTTGTTAGGTAAATGCTCTCTGCATAAATACCTTCATAACTTTTAAAAATGCAAGATAACAGTGTTTATTCAGCTTTGAGGAAGTTGTTAACTCAAAAATTGCCTTACAGAAAAATAAAAACGTTCAATTTCACTCTTTACCTAAAAACGAAGTGAAACCTGTGATCCCACGTCTTCTCCACAAGATGTCAGTACAACCTCAACAATTTCAACTCCGACACTGTTTGTGTTGTCCACTAGGGGTGCTATAACTTCCTGTGGCGTCCGGTCGTTAGCTTGTTAGCTAAAAATTAGCATCGGCTAGACTCGGTGAAAACCAAGACTTCTGAACGGATTTTTTACACAAACGTGGCAAAATTTTTGCAATCAGACCTTATATCATGAAACATGAGTTTTGTGGGACAATATGGCAGCTTTATTTAGTGATTTTAAGCACAGTAAAGCTCATTTCCGACTTGGGGGAAGTGACGTGACGCGTCATTCATCCGGTCGATAGCTTGTTAGCTTAAAATTTAGCATCGCTAGCGTTGTTCAAAACATCATTTAATGACGGATTATAAACTCTAACGTGGCCAAGCTTTAGCGATTAGACATCGAAGAATTTAAACAGCGTTTCAGAACACAGTTTTAATGCACTTTTCAGCGTTAAAAAGCAGATTTTATTCCCTATGAAACGAATTTCATTTCCGGGTGGCGTGATTGACACGTCCCTCATCCAATGAGAACGTTACACACGGTCTTTTTCAACCAATGAAAAGCAGAGCAGGGTTGAGAGGAAGTTACGTAGGCACGCATTCAACCTTCTCAGCAAATCAGAGCGCTCCACACAGCAACTAGCATGATAGATTAGCGTCAACCGTTTCGTCTTGTAAACTGTCAAAATGCACCTTTTCCTGTTAAAAATGTAACGAATCAACTCCTTGAGCTGCACGGAGACGGCGCTCCGTGACAAAACGTCTTTTAGCTATTTAAACAACTCGTCCGAATTTTCCAGAACCGAGCCGTCCAGAACCGAACCTCCCGTCCGTTTGGACCTCAGTTTAAACAGAATGCAGCGTGTTTCACAGCTCATCAGCTCTTAGTTAACATAACAGGCGTACAATTTCAGCTTTCATAAAGACTTATGACACAATTTCAGCTTCTAACATCACTAGCCCATCGCTTAGAACATGCAGCGTTTCGCTTCAGCGGCGCAGCATGAGCTGCGTTTTAGACTTCAAAGGCGCAGCTCTAGCACGCTGCGTAAACATGCACTGTTTTGACTGCTACTTTCCACATGCCAACATTTAAAATCAATGTTTACACGGTTACAGTCCATTTATGAGCACATGACGGGCCACCAGTTTGTAGATGAACAGATGCTGGGATATATTCATCATTTAACACGGATTC
>NW_023623947.1:0-4065 GCF_014905685.2 Nematolebias whitei | reverse complement strand
ACAGCATCGTTGGTGTGGGACCCTTGGATCTCTACACCCTTAACTACCAGTGGTAGGTAGTGTTTGGTGGGCTCTGACTGCTCCAGCTCACAGAGGAGGCTGTCATGTTGAGTCAGAGTTTGGACCACTTGGTGGGTCTCTTTGGTTTCACATGATGTCAAAGGAGTACTCACCGGGTTCGTGTCCTCGGCTGAGGAGTCCTTTGTGCCTTCCGCGGTACCTGCTGTTGGGCAGTCTGTGTCACACTCCGGAGGCGTATCTATTGGCAGTGGTTTGCTCACTGTTGTCCACATTGTTTGATCACCATAATCTATAATCGCGTTAAAGCGATTTATAAAATCCTGGCCAACCAAAAATGGGAATGAGTCAACATGAGTCACGTGTACCGGGTGGTACAGTGTCATATTGCCAATCTGCATGTGAACCATTGCTATAGCTGTCAGGGTTGTTTTATTGTCTGAGAGACCCTGCATTTCTATAGCACAATCAGATAGAGGTATTATCCTGTTTTTCTCGGCTGCGGCTGTCTTCAGCTCCTCGAACAGTTTAGCTGACATAATTGTTATGTCTGCTCCACCGTCCAGAAGTGCTTCGTGTGTGAGGACACCTTCGAGTGTTACTGACAGGTACGCCTTTTTGGCGGCCCCCTTTCTGATAAAGTTACACAGAAACCTCTTGGGTTTTTTCTGACGCTTCTTCATGCGTTCAGAAGTGCTTGTGTAATCTTGGATTGTCTGAACCGTCAGCACAGCTGTAGCTGTTTCTGCGTGTTCAGCTTGCGATGACTCGTCATCGTTTGTGTGTGTGTTTACCCCCCCTTCATCCGATGAGGGGTTGTTTGAGGCAACAACAGCAACGTCTTGGTGTGTTTCATCGACATCTGTAGTGTTGTCATTCGCGCCCAGAGATGTAATAGTGAGTACTTCACTGCATAGTGCTTTTGGTCGGCTTCCCTTGTCAGTGTGTTTCAAATCTTCTAACATTTCGCGCAATTTTTCTGTCTCTTCCGAGCTCAGAGGTGGAGGGCCTTTTTTCTGGAACTTTTGTGATTTTTTCGCCTCGGGACGTTTCGTCCGAGGTGGGAGGCGGCTAGGTACGTCTTTTTGGGGTTCCTTTCCGGCCGTCCCCTGATAATATGGTTCCTCTCGGTTGCCATATTTTTGCGTCCTCCGCTGGTCCCATTTACGATAATCACGTTCGTCCTCTGAAGGAGGAGCCTTTTTGTCCCAGCGTGCACCTTCATGATGCGGTTTGTTAGTCTGAAAATACTGCCTTTTTTCTCCTTTTTTAGGAGGAGGTGGCGAATAACGCCTTCCTTCTAATTCTAGGGAGTGGGGTTTAACCTTTACACCAGGAAACACTTCTATGGGCGTCTTGGCATGAGAACGTGCCTCAAACACATTCACAGCGCACTGTTTAATCTCACTGATGGATTTTTCTCTGAAATTTGCCATCATTTGCACTGACGTTTGTATGGCAGGGTGGAGATTTTTGCTGAAAACAAATTTAAAACCTTCTTCTTCCTCCATCCCGGTTTTGTTTCTGTTACCGAAATAAGCTTGGAAGATTCTTTTGTAATAAACTTTTGGATGTTCAGCTTTACCCTGCGTGACCTTTTCTGCGGCTGGGTATCCAGCTGGTCCTGTGCAGGAGTCGTACTCTTTGATCAAAGCTTCACACAGAAGGTTGTAATCCCTTCTCGTTGCATCAGGTAGACGCTCGATGAAGGTAAACACCTCTCTGTCCGAAGTGAGCCGTATCAGACTGATTTTATCCTCTACCGTAGCATTAGGATAAGATCTCAATCTGAACTCCAGATCTCTGAGGTACGCTTTTGTTCCAGATGAGCCCATCGGTCCAGGAACAAAGCGTTGTACATATTTTGAGATTTTTTGCAAATCATCCATTGAAGGAGTAGATATCAATGGTCTCACCTGCGTGATCGGTTGTGGGGGTGTTGCTCTGCCCATTTGTGTAGGTGTTTGGATGGGTCTAAAAGCACTGGGTGAGTAAAAAGGTCGTTGAGGTTTTGGTGTATTACCCCGACTCTGTTCAGGGTCTGGTTTGGATTCCAGATCACCTTGCCCAACTTCATTACCTTTATCTGTTGCTGCTATTAGTTTCCCCTCACATTTTTTTAAATGTTCCTGGGATGTATAATAGTCACTTTCTAAACGCATATGTAGCTGTTGTAGAATTTGTTTATCTATTTTGCATTGTTCCAGCTCCATTTTTGCGAGCTGCAACTCTCTTTGTAGCTGTTCATTGTCTGAGCACGCAGCTTCGTATTGACGGTCTTTTTCACTAATCTTCTCATAAGATTGTGTTTGTAATGATGCCTGCATTTCTGAGAGCTCCCTCTCATGTGTTTTAGACATCCAGACAAGGCGTTCCGACCGTTCATCCAATTCTGCTTTTAGAAGCAGAGAGATTTTTGCTAACCGTTCATGGCTAAGCTTTTTACTCTCTGGCTCTAATGTTCCTGCGGCCAGATTTTTCAGCTCTTCATGTCTTTGAAGTTCATTGAGTTGTTGTAATTGTTGTATTTCCTTGCCAATAAGTGGAGTTGTTAAAATATGTAAGGCCCCCAAAATGATATCATCATTTGTTTGGGATTTTAAAAGATGCTCTTCTTCTTCGTCGCTTGCCATTTTTCTTCTATTTAAGGATTAAATAGGAGAATTTAATGTTTTAGGTTTTTTCAAAATAAATAAAATCAGAAAAGTCTCTTTGTCTGATATATTTACTCTTATTTAGTGATTTATCAATTAAACGTGCACTATCTTTTTAGCAAATGAGTAAACTTTTTCCAACTCTGTGAAAATCTGTAACTGTTTCTATTTTTAAAAAGTTCCTAACTTTATTTTGTACCTTTATAAGGGATTACCAGTGAATAAAGTCTCTTTGGTAAATGCTCTTTGCATAAATACCTTTATAACTTTTAAAATGCAAGATAACAGTGTTTATTCAGCTTTGAAGAACGTTTATTAACTCAAAAATGCCTTTTAGAAAAATAAAAACGTTTAATTTCACTCTTTAAACCTAAAAAGCGAAGTGAAAACCTGTGATCTTCACGTTTATCCAGAAGGTGTCAGTACAACCTTATTAATTTTAACTCAGACACTGTTGGTGTTGTCCAGTAGGGGAGCTATCACTTCCTGTGGCGTCCGGTCGTTAGCTGTTAGCTAAAAATTAGCATCGGCTAGACTCGGTTAAAACCAACATTTCTGAACGGATTTTTTACACAAGCGTGGCAAAATTTTAGCAATTACACTTTGAAGACTAGAACAACGCATCAGAATACAGCTTTTAAAGCGTTTTTGAACTTTAAAAAGCAGATTTTATTTCCCTATGAAAACGAATTTTCATTTCCGGGTCACGTGACTGAAATCACCAATGACAGAGCAGCGCAGGGTTGAGAGGAAATGACGTAGCCACGTCAGTCAACCTCTCAGCGAATCAGAGCGCTCCACAGCAGCAAAATTCAACCAATCACTAAGCGTTTCTAGCAACCAGCATGTTAGATAAGCATGAAATCAGTTCGTCCACTTTTCGTCTTTTAAACTGTCAAAATGCACTTTTTCTGTTAAAAATTGTAACGTTTAACTCTCTGAGCTGCACGGAGTCGGCGCTCCGTGGCACAACGTCTTTTAAACCGTTTAAAACAACTCGTTCAAACTTATCAGAACCGAACCGGACCACAGCCGGGTCTTGCAGCAGAACCTCTCTGTCCTTTTAAACAGAATAACGTTTTCCACAGCTCATTAGCTTAGTTACACGTAACAGGCGTACAATTTCAGCTTTCATAAAGACATAATGACACTATTTCAGCTTTCAAAACATCACTAGCCCAACACGCTTAAACATGCAGCGTTTTGACTTCAGAGCGGCGCAGCTTGAGCTGCGTTTCAGCACAGCTGTTAAACTGTTACCTTTCTTCATGCCAACATGTAAAAAAACAATCTTTACACGAAATACACAGTCATTTATGAGCACGTAACGGGCCACCAAATGTAGCATGACATATGCGTATATATTCATACATTTTAAGACGGGTTCTTCATT
>NW_023623946.1:0-4065 GCF_014905685.2 Nematolebias whitei | reverse complement strand
CCAAGGGTACCCCTCTGTATGCTGATTAATCAACACTTCCAATCGTTGTGGATTTACCGTTGTGGATTATATGACTTTTTCCAATGGATTACAGACTCTGTTTCCAAGGGGTTAAAGCATTGCTACAATGGAATTACCAACAACATTATGGAATTATCATCAACACAATGGAATTACCAAGAACATTGTGGAATTACCTTGACTTTGTTTTCCTTGCTGGATTACTTCTGACTTTGGTCTTCCTTGCTGGATTACTTTTGACTTTGGTCTTCCTTGCTGGATTACATCAAGCTCAAGGACATTTGAAGGTGTAAGTTCACGGTTGGAATTCATCCCCATGGACAGGCGATGATTTCCAAAGGGGGGACTGTAGTGAACTTGACCTGATGTCAAATCTGACCAGATGGACAGAAACTGTCATTTCATTGATCTGCATCCAGAAATACAGTTTGACCCATCCGGAGACTTTCTTTCTTGAAATAATCAAGTAGAAATGACAATTCTCTATGATCATTACTATTTTACAAATGTTTTAATAATCAAATTGTGTTAGTTCAAACAATGTTTACAGGTTGAAGAGAACTACTCATTTTTATTTTACATAAACAGTAAGTAATGATTTTTATTCCTCATTCAAAGAAGAAATCAGGGTAATATGCATTTCTTGATTTTTCTGTCTTCAATGAGCAAGTTTGTAAGTGTGTGTCAAAGTTCAGGCTTCGGTCAACTAAAAAGTTTACTGAAAAGAAATGTCATGTTTAACTTTTACAGCAGATACTAGGAGAAGAGACGCCACTGAGACTGGTTTTCTCCAATAATCTTTCGGTCTGTTTTAAACAATCCTTGACTTTCCATAACACCTTACATCACAAACCACACCTCTGTTCTGGTCCATCGACCAATCAAAAAGCTCTAAAATGACCCGGAAGTCGAACCCATTTAAATGTGGCAACTTTCCAGTTCAATAGTGGAGTTTTTCAGAGCTTGAAAGTTTTTCCTAGAGAAGAGTTCCAGACTTTAACTCTCTGAAGAGAGTTAAAGAGTTCAGAGTTCTTGGATGCTAACGCAGGCGTCCAGGATGCTTCTATTGGAATCCAGAATCCAGAGACGATTTTGGGAATTATAACTTCTGTTTGGATAACCTCACACGACTCCTAAAAGTATTTTAGCTGTTCTCAACGGAGACGCTGAAAGAGTCAAAAGAAGGACTTCACGCCGACCTGATCTATCATCAACCAGGTAAAAGTTCTATTTCGACCAAGCGTACCGTGGCCAAGCTGAGATCTGAAGGAGCGTGCACGTTCTGGTCAAACAGATAAATTCCCTCACACATCTCTCTGTAAGATAAATCTCCATTTTCCATCTTAAATTCTCCTTTCTCCTAAAATCATTACAGATATTTTAAAAATGTCTGAAGCAAAGTTTCTCAATCACCGCCGTGTGATTGATGTCTGCTGTTCTGCTGAAAAGTGACAACAATCTCCGTATTGTTCCCACTTCCTGTGAAACTAGCCATGTTATTGTTTTCATATTTTGCCAAATTAATGTAAATGTTTGATGTTAAACTTTGATTCTGTAAATAAATGACCGCATTCATTTTGATGGGTCAAAGATAAATAACGTCTCTCGTTACATTTCTGTTAAACTCAATGCACGCATGCTACACAGTCAGAAAAATGAAGAACCCGTAAATGTATGAATATATCTCAGCATACTGTTCATACTACACGTTCCTGTGATGTTTGACATTCACTTTGTAAACGCACGCCTTGTTGGACTAACGCCTCCTTTTCCAATCTGCATTCGTTCAGAGCTTTTGATGTGAGCTGCAACCGTTGTTGTAACGTATCGTTGTCTGAACACAGTGCTTGGTACTGAAACTCTCTATCACTAATCTTCTCATCATATGAGTGAGCTTGTAATGACAGCTGAGCTCGTGAGAGCTCTCTGTCACGTTATACCTCATTTGCACGGGTCTCCTGTTCAAAGTTAGACTGTGCCATGTGTTCGAGGTACTCCTCTCTTTCGCTGTTTAACCTTATTGCAAGGTCATCGGCCTTGCCTACCACAGCATAGAATGATGCTTTCAATAAGAGCGCCAATTTAGCCAGCCTGTCATAGCTTGACTTTGTTATGTCTGTAGAGGTCACACTCTCTGCAACCACCTTCAGCTCGTCCAATAACTCTTTTGAGTTCATGCTGTCCACCTGTTCACCATATGGATGTAAGGATTCTGTGAGCAGCGTCAACGCTCCCTCTAACCAGTCCTTCATCTCACAAGGATCAAAATCCTTTTCTGACACACCTGCCATGGTTATTCACTGTTCAGCACTTATCTGGTTAAACAGTTGCCAACTTCAGATTATTTTAACAGGTAAATATTTGTATTCAAGTGTCATGTGAGTTTCACACACTTTTTAGCTCTGGGTTCACTTAACAGTACTGTGTAAGCCACTTCTTCAAATGAATGGGCACCTATTCGTAGGTTTTATCCCAATGCATGAATATTTTTAAGTAAATGCCTCTTTCAGGCAGTGTTACTTAATGTGCTTAAATCAAACAGATACAAGAACCAGGCTTCTCAGTGATATTTACTCTAAAGCACTTAACATTAAATAAACCTGCAATTTTTCTAAAAGTCTCACGGCAACTTTAGTTTTTTAAACGCTTTTTAAGCAGTTTCATTTACCAGAATTCGCTATTTAACAGTTACTCATTAAACCAGGCCGTGTTAACAAAAAGAAAAGAAAAATTATGAGGAGATTATCAGTCCCCTTTCAGGAAAACTGTTATACTCCTCTTTCAACAGCAGTTGGTGGTGTAAGCTTATTTATACCAGCAGGAGTCTATGACAACTTCCTGTGAATCGTTCCATTGACATCCGGTTGTTAGCCGTTAGCTAAAATTAGCATCGGCGAAACTCGGTCAAATCAACATTTCTGAACGGATTTAAAGCTTAAACGTGGCGTTACTTTAAAAAGCATGTCTTTTATGCATGAAACATGAGTTTTGTGGGAACAGTGGCAGCTCCATTTAGCGATTTTAAACACAGTGGAGGCTTCGGTTGAACCGAGACTCATTTCCGGGGTCACGTGACTGAATCAACCAATGACAGAGCAGCAGCGGGGGTGGGTCTTACAATCTGACATCAGAAGAAGTGACGACAGACATGTCACTCGTCTCTCCAGCGAATCAGAGCTACCCAAACAGCGGTTTTTGACCAATCACTGCTCGTGATTTCGGCTAGCGTGTTAGCATTAGCCTGAAAAGTCCGGTCAACTTTCTGTCCATTAACTTTCAAAATGCACAATTTTAACTGGTACAAATATAACGAAGCACTTTTAACAGTGGCCTGAGACGGAGCCCAGCTTTTAAAACAGAGTTTTATCCACTCAAAACACGACTCGTTCGAACGAATCAGAACCGAGCGACAGAACCGGGCAGAACCTCCTTTCTGCACCACAGTTTAAACAGAATAAAGCGTTTTACCACAAACCCAGCTTCAGTTACATAACAGATGTACAAATTCAGCTTTAAATGAACACATTGACGTTACTTTCAGCTCTAAAAACACCACAACTGAAACATATCACTGTATTTTCTCTGAACCACAGTCCATTTCATGAAACCGTACGAGGCCACCAGTATGTAATGAACTATATCTGTCTCTGATATTATTCATAATTTACTAATTACTAATTCCAGTGGGGCTTAGTTCACTACACCCCCCTCCCCCACGGCAGAGGCCCCAAAGCCCACCAGCACACCAAGGGCCCCCAGGCCAGGGCCGGGCGCTGGCGCATGCACCGGCCCAAGACCCTGACAACATACCCGCCAAGACCCGAGACCCTCGGATCAAGCCGGAACCCCAGCCCGGGAGCGACACTCCCCCAGAACCCCGAACCCGCGCCCACCCCAAACCCACTCAGGAGCAGCCAGGCCACCAGGCCAGCAACTTGTGCCCGCCGGCACAGACCGCCCAGAGGCCTGCATGCAGCCAGCAGAGGTCAACGCACAAAACCACCAAAGCCATCTCCCCAGTTGAGCGCCATTGCCCCGGGCCCA
>NW_023623945.1:0-4065 GCF_014905685.2 Nematolebias whitei | reverse complement strand
ACGGAGACAGGTTTGACCTGGGAGACATGAAACGTGGGATGTATACGCAGGGTGGGGGGTAGTCGTAGACGGATGGCTGCAGGGTTGATGATTTTGACAATGGGAAAGGGACCAATGAATCTGGGGGGCCAACTTCCTGGGTGTGTCTTTCAGCTTAATGTCTCTGGTGGACAACCAAACCTGTTGCCCCACCTGGTACAGGGGTGCACGAGAACGGCGTCGGTCGGCAAATCGTTTATTCTGGTCGGCCGTCCTGAGGAGTGCTGCTCTGGTCTGGCGCCAAACCCTGCGACAACGACGGAGATGGTGCTGGACAGAGGGAACAGAAATCTCAGCTTCTTGAGAGGGAAACAGGGGAGGAGTGTACCCCAGGGAGGCCTCAAAGGGGGAGAGGCCAGTAGCGGACGACGTCTGGGAATTATGTGCATACTCAACCCAAGGCAGATGTTGACTCCAGGTGTTTGGATTGAGTTCAATGACACACCTTAAAGCAGCTTCGAGCTCTTGGTTGCACCTCTCAGTCTGTCCGTTGGACTGAGGATGATAACCCGACGTCAGGCTGGAGGTGGCTCCCAAGGTCTGGCAGAAGGACTTCCAAATGTGGGAGATGAATTGAGGACCCCTGTCTGAGACAACGTCAAGGGGAATACCATGCAATCGAAAAACATGCTTTACTAGGATCTGGGCAGTCTCGAATGCTGAGGGCAATTTTATCAGGGGGATGAAGTGTGCTGCTTTGGAAAAACGGTCAATGATGGTACAGACAACTGAGTTACCCCCCGAAACTGGCAACCCAGTGACGAAGTCCAGGGCTATGTGGGACCACGGGCGCCCCGGTGTAGGAAGGGGAAGGAGGAGACCTGCTGGGGGTTTGTTGTTGGTCTTGTTACGGGCACAGGTGGTACAGGCGGACACGTATTGGCGAACGTCTCTGTCCATGTTTGGCCACCAGAAATGTCTCTTAGTAAGGGACAGAGTACGGTTCATTCCTGGGTGACATGAGAACTTGGCCGAGTGGACCCAATGCAAGACCTTGCCGATGACGGAAGCGGGAACAAATTTCATACCTGGAGGACCAGTGCCAGGATCCGGTTCGCTCCTTTGGGCCTCCAGAATCTCCCTCTCAATGTCCCACTTCATAATGGCGACGGTACAGGTGTGGGGCAGAATGTCCTCAGGTGGTTCGGTCTCAGAAGTCGAAAACTGGCGAGAGAGAGCGTCAGGTTTAACGTTGCGTGAGCCAGGAATGTAAGTTATGGAAAAATTGAAACGGGCAAAAAAGAGTGACCAACGGGCTTGGCGGGCGTTAAGTCTCTTTGCCCCCTGAATGTAGGCAAGATTCTTGTGGTCAGTCCAGATTACAAATGGTAAGTTGGCCCCCTCAAGCCAGTGTCTCCATTCTTCAAGGGCCAACTTGATGGCCAACAGTTCCCTGTCCCCGACGTCATAATTTCTCTCGGCGGGGGACAATCGCCGAGAAAAGAACGCACAGGGGTGGATCTTACCATCCGAAGGGGATCGTTGCGATAGTACCGCACCCACACCAGTAGCAGACGCATCCACCTCCACGATGAACTGTCGACGGGGATCAGGATGAGAGAGGATGGGAGCAGATGAAAAGAGTCCCTTCAGTTCCTGGAAGGCGGTCTCAGCCTCTGGGGACCAGAAAAACTTACGGATGGGAGAGGTGAGTTGAGTCAGTGGTGTGGCTACCTGACTGTAGTTCTTGATGAAACGGCGATAGAAGTTGGAAAAGCCCAGGAACCGTTGGAGCTGTCGTCTGTCCTGGGGTGTAGGCCAGTCCATCACCGCCTTCACCTTCTCAGGATCGGATCGAACCCGACCCTCCTCAAAAATAAAACCCAGAAAAGGTACAGATGGTGAGTGAAAGTCGCATTTTTCAGCTTTGACGTACAGCTTATTTTCCAGGAGCCTTTGAAGAACTGCTTTAACGTGTCCAATGTGTTGAGTGGGATCCCGAGAGAAGATTAAAATGTCATCTAAGTAAACAAACACAAAATCGTCCAAAAAATCTCTCAGGACATCATTAATCAGGTTTTGAAAGACGGCTGGGGCATTGGTGAGACCAAAGGGCATAACTAGATACTCAAAATGTCCGAGGGGAGTCTTAAATGCTGTCTTCCATTCGTCTCCTTCTCGAATTCTTACCAAGTGGTAGGCGTTGCGAAGATCAAGCTTGGTAAAAATCTTGGAGTCACGAAGTCGGTCAAACACAGAATCAATGAGTGGCAGGGGGTATTTATTCTTAACGGTGATTGCATTAAGTCCCCTGTAATCGATGCAGGGCCTCAGGGACTTATCCTTCTTAGAAACAAAGAAGAACCCAGCACCGAGGGGGGAAGTGGAAGGGCGAATTATTCCTGATCTTAAGGACTCCGCCATGTATTGCCTCATAGTCTCCCTCTCGGGGCCCGACAGATTATAAAGTCTGCTTGACGGCAGAGGGGCACCAGGAAGGAGATCGATGGGGCAATCATAGGGGTGGTGAGGTGGAAGGGAGATAGCTTCCTGCTTACTGAAAACTGTGGACAGAGCATGATAAACTGAAGGTACCTTGGAGAGGTCAATCTCCTCTGAGACCGGAGGTGACAAGGATCCGGAAATAATGGCAGAGCGTAAGCAGTCAACAGAACAGGTGTCGCCCCAGCGTTCAATCAAATTATCCTTCCAGTTGATCTGGGGATTGTGTTTTGATAACCAAGGATAGCCTAAAATAAGTTGGGGCTTGGGGGAGTCAAAAATGAAAAAATCACACTTCTCATGGTGATTACCTGACAGGACCAGATGAATGTCCCGAGTCCAGTGTGTGATGGAGGTGATGGTTTGGCCGGTGAGACCTGAAACGCTAATAGAGTTATTCAAAGGAAACATGGGCAGATTTAAATGTTTGACTATGTCTAGGGAAATCAAACACTGTTCAGCTCCGGAGTCAATTAATGCTTGGGTGGGGAAATTTACATTTTCAAAACAAACTAATGCAGGAAGACAGAAACTTTTCTCAGGAGAAGAAGATGAACTACCCACAAATATCCCCTGAACTATTGTGGTAGTCTTCCTTTTAAACGTAGCTGACAGTTTCTTACAAAATGGCCACTTTTACCACAGTAGAGACACTCATTGGTGAGTATCCTACGTTGTCTCTCTTCGGGGGACAGTTTTGCATGACCCACCTGCATTGGTTCCGGTTCGGGGAAGGCTGGTACCGGGGAACTACTTCCGGTTGACGGACGGTCCCAGGATTTGTAGTCCCTCTCTAACTCACGTTCTCTATTCCGGTTGTCAATACGAATAGCAAGGTTTATCAGGTCCTCCAGGTCTTGGGGAGGTTCTCGGGTGGCGATCTGATCCTTAATGTTGTCGTTGAGCGCGTTCCGGAAAGCGCTTCTTAGTGCTATCTCTCCCCACCCCGACTCCTCCGCGATGATCCGGAAACGGATGGAGAAGTTAGCGACTGAACTTGTGCCTTGTCTAATGGTAAACAGTCTTTGTTGTGCCTCCTCCTGTAATAGAGGGTGGTCAAAAACTAATCGAAAGTCTCTTATAAAGGAGGAGAAAGGCAGCGAGGCCAACGGGCGTGAGCGAAGGTGAGCGCGAGCCCACTGAAGAGCATCGCCCTTGAGAGCGGAAACGATGTACGAGATACGAGCCGAATCAGAGGCGTACCTGGTGGGTGCTTGGGCGAAAGCGAGCTCACATTGGAGGAGGAAGCCACCGACCAGTCTGGAGTCTCCTTCGAAAAGTTCGGTGGGTCTGACATCGGGTTCCTGTCTGCATGTTGATAGCGGAGCCGAAGTTGGTTCGGAACGGTAGGCGGGTGCGGGTTTGTCCACAGTGATGGCGGCCATTTGTTGTCCGAGAGCGTGTAACATGCTACCGAGTTCACTCTGTTGGGAGAGTATTTTAGTTAGAGTCCGTTCGTTATTTTCATTCTGAGTTTGTAAGACTGCTATTGCTTGATCCCTTTGACAGTCTTTGGTCTGGCCTTGAGGGTCTGATAGGCTCGAACATTCTATCATAGTGTTTGATAAGTATGACCCCAAATGG
>NW_023623944.1:0-4070 GCF_014905685.2 Nematolebias whitei | reverse complement strand
CCGGTTTGTAATTTGGGGTTAAATAAAGACTGATTTTTCCTCTCAAAGAGAGGTGGTGCCAACATAACAAGGTTATTTGCAAAATAAATGCATATCTTATGCGCTTAACTCATAAACTGGTAATTTACAATATATATCCAGCCCCATATCCCTCTACACAACTCAACCGACCCAGATGACATCCCCGGGAAAGTGTTGAAAGACTGTGTCAATCAGCTCTGTGAGGTGCTGGCAGACATCTTTAACACCTCACTTACCGTGGAGACAGTTCCCATCTTCCTGAAGACTGCCACCATCATCCCAGTCCCAAAAAGCTCTACAGTGACTGGTCTGAATGACTACCGACCAGTGGCCCTCACCCTGATAGTCGCTAATGCTTCAAAAAACTGGTCATGACCCACATCAAAACTACTATCAACATCAACCAGGACCCTCATCAGTACTCATACCGTAAGAACTGATCAACAGAGGACACATCTCCTTTGTGGTCCACACTGCGCTCAACCACCTGGAGCAGGACTCTTACGTCCGTATGCTCTTTGTGGACTTCACATCTGCCTTCAACACCATGATCCCCCAAACCCTGATGGACAAACTACTCACACTAGTCCACACTTGAGCTTGGACTTTGTTGTTATTCACACTAGGACTAAGTCCCTCCAGGACCCCAATCACCCAGCACACACACTTTTGTCCCGCAGGAAGGAGGTTGAGGAGCATTAAGTGTAGAACCACTAGACTGAGGAACAGCTTCTACCCTGAGGCTGTTAAAACTCATGAATCTCTAACCAGAATAATCACTGTGAAAAATCACATCATGTTGCTGCTGATCAGTTTCATGTTGCTGCTGATCTGTTTCATGTTGTTGTGTTCATGGGTGCTCATCTGCTCACACAGACTCATGTTCGTGCTGCTGTTCGGCGTAATGTTTTTATGCTGTTAGTGCTTAGTGTATATTTAGTTGATGTTTTTCTTAGTTCATATCTTAGATCTTATTACTGTTTTTCTTATACATTTTATTGTTGGATGTAACTGGGACCCTGTGGACATAATATCATTCCACCACATGTACCACATGAGAAGCGAATGACAAATCTCTCGGACTTTGACTACATATCCCCCACTGTAGATCTAAGCCTCTCACGCACCGAGCTGCAGTCTCCAGCTGCTTCATCAACCTCACTGGCGTCTTCGTCTCCCAGCAGCCACTGCATCAGAGCGAGGGAGCCTGCTGCTTGTTGTCCCCACAGCTCAAACAGGCGACACAGCAGCGCCACACCGAAGTTCAACGCTGCTGGAGGACACATGGACACATCTAAAGACAAAGGACAAAACCCGTAAGACCAAATATCTGCTGGAGAAAAGAACAGATTTTAAATGTTTGAGCTCAAAAACACTGAAACACCAAGTGGTCTATGCTTAGATGACACAGAGAGAGGACATGTCTCTGATGTCCCACGAACAGAGGACGCTGTGCTTAGAGCTGTGTCTCTGGGTCTTTGCCAATATGTAGCTGTCCCATTAGGTGTTGTATATACCTGTGCAGAGTAGGTGATCTGGGACATTACTGATGAAGTCAGACGCAGAGTCTCGGACATCCTGGTCTTCGTCCTGCAGCAAACTGAACAGAGTCCTCCACAGGGACACTGTAGCAGTCAGACCTGAAACGGAGTTCAGGTTCCTTTACGTGGCCTTTGAACCTAAAAGGATTTCAGGTTGACTTTGACCTGCACTCACCCAGAGGCAGGTGAGGACTTGTTAACAGGGTGGGGGTGCAGGAGACCAGAACCTCAGCAGCCGTCAGCTTCACCTGCACAGGCTGTTCCTCAGCACAACAGGAGCACAGAATCTCCACCCACTGAGGGAGACAAGCCATTTCACCCGCAACCTGGACGAGACAGAAATAAGCCTCAAACATTTTCACTGAGACTGAAATGATTTTTACAGCAGACTGGAACAAAACATTAATATACTAACCCAACATTTTTCAGTCAGGTCACCTGGACAGTTTCTTTTTTTTGTGCTGAAACGTTTCACCTTCGATCCAGTTTTCAGCCAGTTTGACACGACTGTCAACGAGGAAGAGGGCCGGCAATGGAGGAGGGGGCGTACCAAAGAGACCATCTTATCACAAGCAGAACTGGTTTGTTCCACTTTGGAGTAAGCTGTTGGGGAAGAATCAGTTTTGCTGTGTGTTTCCTTGACTGATGAAGCCTTCTGGATCGAAGGCGAAACGTTTCAGCACAAAAAAAGAAACTGTCCAGATGACCTGACTGAAAAATGTTGGATTTTATACCTGGATTATTGAACATGGACTTTGTTATTGATATACTAAATTTATTCAAATTAAATACAAATTCATCAAATAAACTTCCAGGAGGACAAAGACTTCCCTGATGGAGCTGACATACCTACCATACCATAGCAGCTTTATTTATAGAGCACCCACAGAATCAAAGTGCTGTATACACAACAAAACAATAATTCAATCAGATAATAAAAAGTGATTAAAACATAAGTCATCATCTCAGATGGGGTCAGAGGTCAGGGAGAAGAGACAGTTTTACGAAGGATTTAAAAACAGACAGAGAAGAGTCTGATGTTCGTTGAAGGTCGTTCCACAGTTTAGGAGCTGCAGCAGCAGAAGCACGGTCTCCTCTGAGCTCGCACTCAGGCAGCTGATCACATGACCTGAGGAGCAGCTGATCACATGACCTGAGGGATCCAGAGGGTGTGTATGGATGTAGTAGCTCAGACAGATGGGGCGGGGCAAGTCCATTAAGAGCTTTAAAAGCAAACAAAATCATTTTAACATGAATCCTGGAAGGTTCAGGCAGCCAGTGCAGGGAGGATAAAACAGGAGAGATGTGGTCAAACCTGTGCCAGTTAAAAACCGTGTAACAGCGTTCTGGACCCTCTGAAGCTGAATCACTGATTCCTGTAGAGTGTGTAACAGTCGTCCAGCTGAGTGCTCACAAAGACGTGAACTACTGTTTGAAACGCTGCTGAGAAAGAATCAGCTTCACTTCAGCTGCCTCAGATGGAACAAACTAGATTTAACAACTGCTCTGGTGTGATTTTCTAATTTTAGTCCAGCATCAACTTTGACCCCAGGTTTGTAACAGCTGGCCTGATGTACTGGGCCAAGGAACCAACATCTGCACTGGGAGTCTCAGTGGAGCTTCCAAAGACCATCACCTCAGTCTTTCCCTCAGTGAACTTTAAGAAGGTCACAGCCATCCAGGCTTCGATGTCCTCCAGACATGAAGACAGAAGGGCCAGAGAGTTGGAGTCCTTTTTCTTTAGCAGGACATGTATCTGTGTATCATCTGCGTGACAATGAAAGGAGATCCCATATTTTCTAAAATTAGAGCCAAGAGGGAGCAGGTACAGTGTGACGAGGAGGGGGCCTAAGACTGAGCCCTGTGGAATTCCACACAAGAGAGAAGCAGAGGACACGCGGTCACCAAAGCGGACACAGAAAGTACGCTCTGCCAAGTAGGACCTAAACCAGTCCAGTGCTGCACCACTGACATCCCCCATTGCTTCAAACGATGGAGGACAAAGACCTCCCTGATGGAGCCGACTGATGGATGACCGGTCCACTGGACCACTAGAAGCTGCTCAGAGCTGGCAGGAAGACCAAACGTGGTCAGATGACACGGTAAACATTACGTACAAACATTGGATTATTTATTCTGAAATGGTTTGTCAACTGGATTATTTTATGTTTTCACAATGAAATCAAACTGATCAAGTTTTCTGTTTGAACATTTGTTGCTCTCATGAAGTTGGTGTGTTTACCTGAGCTTCAGAGGTCACCAGGGCCACCATCATCTGAGAGAACAGCTTCAGGGCTGCAGAGTGGAGCTCCACACTGGAAAACACATCCAGAATCAAGTCACGATTGTCCCACAGCATCCCGAGAAAACACAATCAGTCAGCAGTCTACCTGCTCCACATACAACCAGCACGACTGAAACCTTTACACTGGACTCACACTGCACGTTTTCCTGCTGGAAGTGCTACAGCTGACTGCTGCCGTGCCATGCCATGCCAACCATCATCCA
>NW_023623943.1:0-4070 GCF_014905685.2 Nematolebias whitei | reverse complement strand
GGCGAGGCACGCCGTCCTTCCAGTTCAAGATGGAGGGGTTTAACCTTTACACCAGGAAACACTTCCATGGGCGTCTTAGCATGAGAACATGCCTCGAACACATTCATAGCACACTGTTTAATCTCATTGATGGATTTTTCTCTGAAATTTGCCATCATTTGTACTGATCGTTTAAAATCAGTGTGGAGATTTTTGCTGAAAACAAACTTAAAACCTTCCTCTTCCTCCATTCCGGTTTCATTTCTGTTACCAAAATAAGCTTGGAAGATTCTTTTGTAATAAACTCTTGGATGTTCAGTTTTGCCCTGCGTGACCTTGTCTGCGGCTGGGAAACCAGCAGGTCCTGTGCAGGAGTCGTACTCTCTGATCAAAGCTTCACACAGAAGGTTGTAATCTCTTCTCGTTGCATCAGGTAGACGCTCGATGAAGGTGAACACCTCTCTGTCCGAAGTGAGCCTTATCAGATTGATCTTATCCTCCACCGTAGCATCAGGATAACCTCTCAATCTGAACTCAAGATCTCTGAGGTACGCTTTTGTTCCCGATGAGCCCATCGGTCCAGGTACAAAGCGTTGTACATATTTTGAGAGTTTCTGCAAATCATCCATCGAAGGAGACAGTATCAACGGTCTCATCTGCGTGGTTGGTGGAGCAAATTGGTGAAGGTCTGCCCCTACCACCCGAGATGGGGGTGGGGATGACGGAATGGGATTAAGAGTAGGAGGTGCAAGTCGGTGCAGGTCTGCCCCTACCACCCGAGATGGGGGTGGGGGTGACAGAATGGGATTAAGAGTAGGAGGTGCAAGTCGGTGCAGGTCTGCCCCTACCACCCGAGATGGGGGTGGGGGTGACAGAATGGGGCTAAGAGTAGGAGGTGCAACAGCATCTGTCTGGGGTGGTTGTGGCTGACCCGGACCCTGACCTTGTTCGTCTCTGAGTCCCAGACCAGCTCGCCCCACGTCAGAAATCTTGTTTGTTGCTGTGGCTAGATTCTCCTCACAAGCTTTCAGGAGCTCCTGTGATGTCCGACATTCACTTCGTTAAAACACACAATGTTGGAGCAATCCCGCCTTTTCCACTTTGCATTCCTCCAGCTCCTTTGATGCGAGCTACAACTGTTGTTGTAGCACATCGTTGTCTGAACACACGGCTTGGTACACACGGTCTTTATCCCTAATCCTCTCCTCATATGATTGAGCCTGTAATGACAGCTCAGTCTGTGAGAGGTCCCTCTCACCTCGCACTCTTTCTGTCTCCAATGCAGACTCATTCATCAATTCATCACACCTCTCCTTTGCAGATGCATATCCTCTGGATAGCATGACATTTCGTGCCACCTGATGGTCCAATTCCTTTTTGAGGAGCAGAGAAATTTTTGCTAACCGTTCACGGCTCGATCTCTTATCCTCTGACACTTTGGCTCCTTTTGATAAACTTATCAGTTCTGCAGCTCTTTGAGCTTCATCAAGTTGTTCTAATTGCTCTAATTGCTTACCAACAATTGAATTTGTTAAATTATGTAAAGCCGTTTGGACGACATCTTGGGAGTGCAAGAGGCCAGTGTTTACGTCTTCGTCCGCCATTATCTGCTATTTAAAAATTAAATAGGAGAGTGTGTTGTTTTAGGTGGTAAAATAAAATCAGAAGAGTCTCTCTCTTCTGATATATTTACTCTTATTTAATGATCTAGCAAGTAAACGTATTATCTCAACAACAAATGAGTAAACTTTTATCTCTGTGAATATCTGTATCTGTATTTTTTTTTTAAAAGTTTCTAACTTTTATTTTGTACCTTTTTATAAGGAATTACCAGTAAACAAAAGTTTCTAACTTTTATTTTGTACCTTTTTTATGAGGACTTACCAGTGAATAAAAGTTTTTTGGTAAATGCCTTACTGCATAAATACCTTACTTACTTTTTAAATGCAAGATACCAGTGATAATTCAACTTGAAGAACGTTTATTAACTCAAAATTCGTCTTACAGAAAATAAACACATTTAATTCCACTCAAAATGACCTAAAACACAGTGAAACTGTGATATCAAGTTTCAACAGGAGGTGGCAGCATAACATTATTTTATTGCAACCCAGACACTGTTAGTGATGTCCAGTAGGAGTCGCTATGACTTCCTGTGGCATCCGGTGACATCCGGTCGTTAGCTGTTAGCTTAAAATTAGCATCGGCTAGCGTTGTTCAAAAACATCATTTAATGACGGATTTTAAACTCAAACTTGGCAAAACTCCAGCAATTAGGCCTCGAAGAAATGAAGCAGCGGATCAGAATCAACTTTAAAGCGTTTTTCAACTTTTAAAAAGCAGATTTTAAGCACAGAGAAGGTTCGGTGCAACCGAACTTATTTCTGGGTCACGTGACTGAATCCACCAATGACAGAGCAGCACGGGGGTGGGCTTTACGACCTGACACGTCTGTCAGCCAATCAAAACGTTACACACGGTCATTTTCAACCAATCACAGAATGTTTTTCCCACTAGCATGTTCGCCTTAGCCTGAAAAAGTCCGTCAACTTTTCGTCTTTTAAACCATCAAAATGTACCATTTCCTGCTAAAAATGTAACGAATCAAGCTCTGAGCTGCACGGAGTCGGCGCCCCGGCATTAAAAACATCTTTCCAACCATTTAAAACCAACCGGTCGAACTTTTCAGAAACCGAACCGGACCAGAACAGTGTCTGGAACACAGTTTAAACAGAATAAAGCGTTTCCACAGCTCAGCAAACTCGTCACACACCACAGACGTACAATTTCAGCTTTCAAACAGACACATTGACTCACAATTTTCAGCTTTCAAAGCACCAGTAGCTGCTAACATTTCTGATTCAGCTCAACACGCTGCGTTTACTCCAAGCAAATTCAAACCAAATTCAAATTCCTCTGTGTGTATGTATGCGGCCATCTCCGGAAATAAAGATGGTTTATTTAAGCTAACTTCCGGTGATTCGTGTTAATTCTGACGAAGTGGGTTACGATATTCAGAGAGTCTAAGCGCCGAACGCTTTCTTTGACGTTTAAGTAGTGTTTTAGATAGTTTCACGAGTGGGACTCGTGCCGGAGGGTGGTCAGGGACCTGCCGAAAAAGAAATAAACGAGTGGGACTCGTGCCGGAGGGTGGTCGGGGACCTGCCGAAAAAGAAATAAATGAGTGGGACTCGTGCCGGAGGGTGGTCGGGGACCTGCCGAAAAAGGAAAAAATACAATTCCCTTATCAGCGGTGGTGGCGTACAAGCCGTCCCTTTGACGAAAGAGACGGAAATCGAGTCCGGGACTCGTAGCTACGTGTACGTCTGCGTTGTGGAGTGTTGACTGCCCACTAAAATTTACGCCATTAATAATTTAGTACAAAGGGAAATGTCAAGTCTGGGACTTTTAGTTAGATTTGCCAAATTTCATGTGGTCAGGGACCACATTAGTTTTAGGACGTTGTAATAACTTTTGTTTGTGCCGTGTTTTGTATGTTGTGTGAAGGCTTCAAGGCCGGGGGGTTGAGGGAGACAAAACAAAACATGAAAAAAAAAAGAAAGAAAGAAGAGGGGGGAGTGAGCGAGTCTGTGTGTGGGGGCGAAGCGAAGGGTTAGTTTTTTCTTTTTTTTCTGTGTGTCTGTTCAGATAGGTGGTGTGTGGAGCTTCCATATCCTGACCGAAAGGGGGCGCTGTTGTATAAGGCAAATACAAGTCTGGACTCACTGGGTTTTTCATACCACAGACTTGTGAATTGTTTTGTCACAACGGGGGCCAGAAGTCAGAGTCAGAGTTTCTTTATTGTCATTCGCACCTCATGTGGTACATGTGGTGGAGCGAAATTATGTACACGGGGTCCCAGTTACATCCAACAATAAAATGTCTAAGAAAAACAGTAATAACATCTAAGATATGAACTAAGAAAAACATCAACTAAATATACACTAAGCACTCATAACATAAAACATTGAACATCAGCACAAACATGAACATGAGTATGTGAGCAGATGTGCACGCATGAACACATCAACATTGAAACAGATCAGCAGCAACATGAAACAGATCAGCAGCAACATGATATGGTTTTTCAC
>NW_023623942.1:1454-4071 GCF_014905685.2 Nematolebias whitei | reverse complement strand
CATGTTTTTATCTTTAGCTACATTTTTTTGTTAGCTCATGTTGGTATGATACAAAACAAAGGCAGTGTCCCATTTCATAGTTGCATATTTTACCCACTACACCTTTGTTATGGTCCTGATGTCCACGAGTAAATGACAGGATGCACAACATATGAAGTCCAGACAATTGTGCATTTAGACAAGACTTTAATCATCAATCACCTGAACAAAATGGCAGACTGAGAGCCCCGGCTAAAACAAACAAAAAGAGGGAGAAGCCCCGAACCAGCCAGCAGTTGACCATCGGATTCAGGCCTCCTCGCCCTATGGTCCGAGAACTAACCCTACAACCAGAAACAGAAAACCCGGCGGCTGGTAACTCCCAGTCCCAACACTCAACTCAACAAAAACATTAAGGTGCAGCCACTGGTACCTATGAGCTGGAGCGAGGCTAAAGAGAAGAGCCAGCAATCGTCAGATCAACGTCTCTCTCTGGCCTCCCTTGCTCATCCAGCAGCCCCTTCCAGCCAACCAGCTGTGTAGAGAGAGCACATGAATTATGTAGGCACTCGTTCACACCCTTATAAGTTCAGTTTTAGGATAAAGAGGTAGAGATAACAATAGCTAAATTAAGGCAAAACAAAAAAAAGTGAAAACTACAGCAAGCATCCTAATTAATAATACAGCAAATAACCATATTTCCATTCAAAAGTCTAACCAGGTTCGCCATGCCTCCAAAACTCCATAGTAATATCACATTGCTGCAGAAATCTAAAACTAATGGCGACGTTGACGTTTATAAACAACGTTTTCATGATCCAAGACATTTTCAAGATTCGTTGTTTCGGATGGTGGCAGTCAACTTTGTTTTTCCGTAGACTAGCATTAGCTTGTCAATCCAGTCAGACTTTAACTTTAGTTCTTCTGATTGAGGTCATTCAAAGAGCTACCTTCAGCAGGTAAGATATTAATTGCTCATAACCTTTCTACAGAACCCCATTTAAAAAAGAAAAGTCTGAGCATGCTACTCTGACGAAAAAGCCCATGTTAGTAGTGAACTTAATTTACTTGAGTTTTTTTTGTTGTTTAATAAAAAAATAACTTAATTAGAATTTCACTTTGGGACATTCTTACACTCCTAGCTGAATATAAAGCAATTATTGATATCATAACACTCATCCTTCACTGTTTTCAGATCTGTTTTGTCCCAGGTATGATTTAGTGAGCGTGCATCGTTTCACTGCTTTGACTACGGCAACGTTCAACATAAACTCAGCCTTCAGAGAAGTCTGTTTTATGCTGCACCCTCAATAGACTGTTCACTCTGCAGAGATTCAAAGTGAAAATAGGGAAAACAAGAAGCTGCATAATCATTTTGCAATATGTTCTAGTTAGGGGAGAGTGACTTTTTATGGGCTTTAAAGAGAACGCACCATTACCAGGCTAATTTAGAGCTCAACAAAACTCTTATCAGTAATGGAAGGCAATATTGGAACAAAATGCTTTTCAAAAGGCCTGCACTAACATTTTATTAACCTTATGAATATACATAAGCGGTAAACATTTGAAAACACAAGTTAAATCTTCACCGTGATGGGTTTTTATTCAGATGCTGATGAAGTTAACAAAATAAACGAATAAAGCTACCTCTTTGCGCCCTGCTTCAGTCAAGTAGCAATCCAGTTTGCTGTGGTCATCAGGAAGCGAGTTCCTTCTGAAAGGTGATGGCCACTCATTATAACGGCAGAGCGGTGGGCTGAAGAGATTTGTTTTGCAGGCTTTGGATTTTCTGCATGTCTGGTGTGGAGTTTGTTGGTCTATAAAAACCAAAAATGGATGCATGTTTTATAATGCGGTGCTCCTTTTCTTTGTTAGGCATGAACAGCTGTTACACTTTGCAAACCGCTCATTGTTGTTCTGCACTCGGCACAAACACGTGTGTGACGCAAGGCCAGGTCGACCCCTCGCATAAAAAACATTTCAGTAAAGTTCTGACCCTATGACCACCTGCAGGGTGGCAGGGCGATAATGTTTTTTTATGTTTAATACGTTTTGTCTGTGCACAATTACCAAAGGCCATTATAAATCTCTGAACAATTTCTAATATAACTTTTAAAAACATTTCAGAAAGCAGTCATTGGGTTGACAAATAACACAACTTTTGCATTCAACCTGATTCAGTATGGCTGCAACTGCGAGGGATTTTAACAACTCACAAATAGTTTTAATTCAGCCACTTTTAAAGATAGTGCGCGAAAAAAGTCGCAAGCTGAGAAATGTTCCGAAAATTTATCCAAATGCTACTTTGTTCAAATACGTTGTTTAAATGTTTATAGTGTTTTCACACTATTGAGATCCATTTTTCTTCTGTACGTTTTGCAGCATCTTTCTCGTTCCACAATTTTTGTACTATTTCAGCAAATCATATACAAAAACATTCGGCTCATTCAGAAGGGTGCTATGACTTTTGGTATTGGTGCAACTTTAGCTTTTTGAAATATTTGGCATATTTTTTTCTCATAGAAAATGAATAGAGCTTATTTTACATCCTTTAGATCTTAAGCTCCTTTCACGTTTTGTTCTGCTTCTTTCATCGTCCTTGTGCAAATTTCAGCTTTTTTCAGCTACTTTCAGATGT
>NW_023623942.1:0-1354 GCF_014905685.2 Nematolebias whitei | reverse complement strand
TGTTTTCACACTATTGAGATCCATTTTTCTTCTGTACGTTTTGCAGCATCTTTCTCGTTCCACAATTTTTGTACTATTTCAGCAAATCATATACAAAAACATTCGGCTCATTCAGAAGGGTGCTATGACTTTTGGTATTGGTGCAACTTTAGCTTTTTGAAATATTTGGCATATTTTTTTCTCATAGAAAATGAATAGAGCTTATTTTACATCCTTTAGATCTTTAGCTCCTTTCACGTTTTGTTCTGCTTCTTTCATCGTCCTTGTGCAAATTTCAGCTTTTTTCAGCTACTTTCAGATGTATTTTCGATTGTTTTGTTCTCCTTTCCAATTCTTTCAGCTAGCTACTACATTTTTGTGCTTCTTCTAACTTCTTTCTGCTAATTTCAGCTTGTTATGCTCCTTTCAGCTTATTTCAGCTAGTTTGAACTTTTTCTCCTATTTCAGCTTCTATTTGGCTGTTTGATGCCAATTCTAGCTTTTTCAACCAATGCCACATTTTTTGCACTCATTTCTACTTTTTTTCAGCCCAATTCAGCAAAAATATGCTCTCCCCACTTCTTTCTGGTAATTTCAGCTTCCTTCTGCTTTTTTACATTTTCAGCAGCTGATTTTTGCTAATTTCATCTTTTTTCAGATAAGTACCACTTTTTTGTGCTCATTTCGGCTTCTTTCAGCCTAATTGGGCAAACGTGCTCTTTCTGCTTTCTTCTGCTAATTTAAACTTGTTCTACTTTTTCAGCTACCTTTTTAGCATTTTTAGCTAATTTCAGCGGTTTTCAGGTAAATTCTAGTTTTCCGTCGTAATTACTTTCAACTTCTTTCTGCTAATTTCAGCTCGTTATGCTCCATTCAGCATATTTCTGCAAATTTCATCTTTTTCTGCTATTTCAGCTATTATTTAGCCGTTTTTTGCTAACTTTAGCTTTTTCAGCTAATTCCATATTTTGTAGCCCATTTCAGCTCTTTCTGCTTCTTCTGGTAGTTGAAGGTTTTTCTGTCTTTTCAGCTACTTTATAGCATTTTTTTGTTGTTGTTGCTAATTTCAGCTTTTTTTTTTTGCTAATTTCTTAATTTTTATGCTCATTTCTGCTTATTTAAACCTAACTCAGCAAGTGTGTGTGTGTGTGTGTGTGTGTCTGTGTGTGTGTGTGTGTGTGAGTGTGTGTGTGTGTGCACGCTTCTTTATGCTAATTTAGGCTTGTTCTTGTATTTCAGCTACATTTCAGCATGTTTTTAGCTAATCTCAGCTGTTTTTCAGCAAGTTTGTGCAATAAGCATTCACACTGCATTTTTGCAGGAAATGCAATTTCTCTAGTTAACTGTTGGCATCAGTCTTCTCTGTCAACAAAAT
>NW_023623941.1:0-4072 GCF_014905685.2 Nematolebias whitei | reverse complement strand
GAACTGAGAACTGGGCACATCACAGAACTGCCACTTCACCGAACATCTCCGAACTGCTACCACACAGAACTACGATCATCTCAGCACTGCATCATTTCGGAACTGGGAGCACTAGGAAGTACCGACATTTTAAAGACTCTATTTCCGGTATATTTGGGAGTCCCTGATTGGTCAATGTCGACCAGACAGGGGTGTGGTTTGTGACGTAAGAGGTTACTAGAAGTCAGAAAACAGCAAGAATGTTATTGGAACAGATTGAAAATGTTCCCAGACAGGAGAGAGAAATGTTTGGTCGAGTTTGGAGAAACAGGTGCCAACTCCTCTGTTTACGTCTGAGAGGATTTAAAACAAGACAGTTGTTCCAACACATGTCTGCTTCGACTCCTGACCTTGGAAAACGTACACTCCTGTTTGGTATCAGTCAGATCTCCATTGCACAACTACAACTTGTCCAGAAAGCAGCAGCCCAATTTTTAACCAGTACAGGCAAAAGAGAGCACATTACACCAGTTTTGGTCTCACTGCACTGGTTACCGGTTCACCTTCGAATCCAGTTCAAAATACTCCTGTATGTCTACAAATCGCTACACAGTTTTGCCCCCATCCATGTCTCTGATCTGCTACAACCGTATGTCCCACCACCTTCCCTGAGGTCAGTGGACCAGTTGCTCTTCACAGTTCCAGGAACTCGTCTTAAGCGCAGAGGGGACAGAGCCTTCTCTGTAGCAGGACCAAGACTTTGGAACGAGTTACCTCTGCTTGTCAGACATGCCCCCTCCCTCGCGGTTTTCAAGTCCCGTTTAAAAACCCACTACTATTTGGTAGTTTTCAATACCAGGCGTGTTTGATCAATCTGAAGTCCACGACCATCTCCTTAGTCTTCTTCACATTGATGTGAAGGTTGTTCTTCCAGCACCAGCTCTCCAGGTGTCTCACTTCTTGCTTGTAGCTGAACTGATCATTGTTTGTGATGCATCCAATCACTGCTGTATTGTCTGCAAACTTTACAATATGACAGCCTGGACGGGTAGATGCACAATCATACGTGAGCAGGGTGAACAGGAAAGGGCTCAGCACACAGCCCTGAGGGGAGCCAGTGTTTAGGATTATGATGAAGGAAAAGTTGTGGATCCTCACAGACTGTGGTCTGTTTGCTAAGAAGTCTAGGACCCAGATGCAAATGGAGGGGCTTAGTCCTAGTGTGAGTAGTTTGTCCATCAGGGTCTGGGGTATCATGGTATTGAAGTCAGACGTGAAGTTCACAAAGAGCATATGGACATAGGAGTCCTTCTCCATGTGGGTGAGAGCATTGTGGAACACAGAGGAGATGGCGTCGTCTGTTGATCGATTTTCACGGTATGTGTACTGATGAGGGTCCTCGTTGATGTTGATTGTTGTTTTGATGTGGGTTATGACCAGTCTTTCAAAGCATTTAGCGACTATCGGGGTGATGGCTACTGACCAATAGTCATTCAGACCAGTCACTATTGAGCTCTTTGGAACTGGGATAATCGTGGCGGTCTTCAGGAAGGTGGGAACTGTTGCCAGGGAGGAGTTAAAGATGTCGGTCAGCACCTCGCAAAGCTGATCGACACAGTCTTTCAGCACCTTCCCTTAGATGATGTCTGGGCCATTTGCTTTGTAAGTATTAATCCTCCTGAAAGTTCACTTCAGCTGAGGTCACGCTGAAAAACTCTTCTTTTGGCGGAGGTAAGTCTGGTGCTGGGTGGTCTGTTCGGGTCTACAAAACGTGCGTAGAACTTGTTGAGGGCATCAGGTAGTGATGTGTCCCTAGGGCATTGTGCACCTCTGCCTTTATAATCTGTTATACACTTAATGCCCCTCCACATGCTCTGTGGAACTTATGAGGTGAATTGACCCTGAATCATTTGCATATGTGGCTTTGGCCCTCTTAATACCAGCAACCAGCTCTTTCCTTGTCCTTCTCAGGTCCTGTGAGTTACCAGACCTGAAGGCAGTGTCCCTGGCTACCAGCAGGGCGTGAACCTCTGCATTCAGCCAAAGCTTCCTGCTCAGGTAGCTCTAAATGTAATAATTAGGCCCCAACGGTCCAGTGATCACACTATTCTGGTTTGTTACTTATAGCATTTTAACATAGATAATACATTGGCATATGTATACTGAAAATAAAATGTGTATATGTACATTATAATTAAAACTAATAAGATTAATATGACTAATTATGCCATGGGGCAGCATGGTGTCACAGTTGGTAGAGCTGCTGCCTCTCAGTGAGCAGGTTGCCCCGATTCAAACCCCAGTCCGGGTGCCTTTTTGGGTGGAGTTTGCATGTTCTCTCTATGCATGCGTGGGTTTTCTCCAGGTATTCTGGTTTCCTCCCACAGACCAAACACATGCATGTTAGAGTAAGAGTAATGTGAAACAATATATATATATATATATATATATATATATATATATATATATATATGTGTACACATGATGCTTTCTATGTATCACAAATATTATTCAGAGACCAATGACTTGCCAAATTTGTACACTTTTCAAAATAAAACAAAATAAAATAAAAAGTTGACCATTTTTGATGTTCCCTGAATGACCAACATGTTACTATTCTCCCGCATAACTAATATTAGGCTTTTTCAAAAGCCAGTTCTGCAAGATAATAATAGTAACCTTTATTTGACTATTTATTGGCTTTTATTTACCCCGATCTCACAAAAATCTCTGTGAGAGTCCTGCAGGTTTGGATGGAAACCCTGAGTTGCAAAGGATTACAGAGTAACTCCTGGCCTACCTAATACTGTGTTGTGGGAGGCAATGCTTCCAGTGGTGACAGTGTCTTCATATAGTATAAAATGACAGAACTTATAATGGACCCTGTAAAGGTTTGTCTCCCTAACCAGTGTACTTGTTTGATTTAGTGATGCATTTTCTTTATTAAGTTCTGCTGAAATCTGTTAATTACCCATTTATTCAAATCAGGTATGTCAAAGCAGGGAAATAACAAAAAATTGCAGGATGGTGTTCTTAAATAAAATACTTTTTATTTAACCCCCTGTGCTTACAGCTGATAGTTTACCATGTGGTTTTGTGTTAGCATGCATGGTTTGTGCAAGTGTGCAAGGTCCAAATAAGCAGGAGGAGGGTCCATCACAAGCCTGGTTATGGGAGATGATAAATAATCCAGCTAAAGTCAGCCATAAGGAGAATCTGCCAGTCAGTCCCCTTACTCTAAAACAGCCTGGGGTTATCAAGACGTGCCAGCACATTTGGTGTGAGCATTTGACTGCTTCACCTCCTAATCGTGCTTCCTCCGGGCAGCACTCTCCTGGGAAGCCTCTCAACCTCTCGTCTTCCTGCTTCCCCTCTTTTCTACAGACTCTCTGTTGTACTGAACAGTCACATAAGTGTGGACAGAGGAAGCTTGCAGAGTAAAGACTTGTTTCTAACTGTGGATGTCTTAGTCATCAAAGTTCTTTTGAAAACGCGTATGTTCTGTTAACCTGATAAGAAAATTATTCCTATATTTCCCCATAAAGCTCACAAAATATAGCCCATTAAATAACAGTATCTACAGGTATTAATACAATTAGAATCTTAGTATTCATATTATGTCTGGATTTAACCAAAAGAACTATGGTTTAAAAAGCTTGATTTTTATGTTTTCTTGTGTAAGCATCTATTTCAGAGGCAAAGGCAATCTGATCGTACAGTATGGGACCAGAGCTGGCCACATCTTCTTCTGTGGCTTGTAGGTCAGTGCATTTCTAAACCCACCCAGTTATTTTGGTTTGTTATAAACTATATTTATCTTTTCCACACTGACAAGTGGGTCTTGAAAAAGAATAGAATCTAAACAGGAAAACTTGGAAAGTTAATTCTTGAGAATGTTCATGACACACATATTGTATAGTGCTGACATTCTCTGAGGGGTGCTTTATTTATTCAAACAACAATTTGCAAATGTGAACAAGTTATACAAATAAAGACATGCAATATCAATTATGGCAAAATTTGGAGCTTCCTTTTGTTACTTTTGGTATTTCTAATGTATTCACATAAACCATTTTCTGACAGGCCCCTATAA
>NW_023623940.1:0-4072 GCF_014905685.2 Nematolebias whitei | reverse complement strand
TCGCTCCGTGACGCATTCTGTCCTCAGTGCCTTAACAGAATGAATCTCATTGTTTTCATGGAACTTTGGTTAAACTCACATCTGACTGCATGCAATTACAGTGTGAGATATTTGTTATCAGCCACAAGTTTGTGACTTTTGGTTTTTGTTCTAATGTCACTAATCAGTTCATGAATACTGTTACCAATCAGTTCATTTGATTAATAATCAGTTCATTTATTTTGAATCTGTTCACTGTTTATTTTTTTTCAGCTTCTCCTCTTTTTCCCGACGAGAACTTTTCTCTCCGGGCTCCCATGTACACGGAATGTGTAAATTACGCAGCGCACATCTGTACATGGTGCGCGTAATTACGCAGCGCATATTTACGCACATGGAGGGCTGAGGGATACATTTTTTTTTACTGCAAGCGGGCGCTTCATACGGCGTTCGAATGGACCCATTGAGGTTGAGACTACATCCTGCTTTGCCCTTAACCCACAAGCGACAGCCTTAAAGGGCGAAGCCTATACAAAATAGAACATTGGTTACGTACTGTTGTAGTATGACATATGCAGGATATATTCATACGTTTAACGGGTTCTTCATTTTTCTGAACTGTGTAAATGTCGTGCATTGAATTTAACAGAAATGTAACGAGAGACGTTATTTATCTTTGACCCATCAAAATGAATGCGGTCATTTATTTACAGAATCAAAGTTTAACATCAAACATTTACATTAATTTGGCAAAATATGAAAATAACAACAGCATAGTTTTACAGGAAGTGAGAACAATACGGCGATTGTTTTCACTTTTCAGCTAAAACGGCAGACATCAATTCACACGACGGTGATTGAGAAACTTTGCTTCAGACATTTCTAAAAATATCTGTAATGATTTTAGGAGAAAGGAGAGTTTAAAGATGGAAAATGGAGATTTATCTTACAGAGAGATGTGTGAGGGAATTTATCTGTGGTACCAGAACAACACGCTCTTTGGAGAATAAGCTTGGCCCACGGTATGCTTGGTCGAAATAGAACCTTTACCTGGTTGATGATAGAATCAGCGTCGGTGTAGAGTTCCCTTCTGACTCTTTCAGCGTCTCCGTGAGGACAGCCAAACCCTTAGGAGTCGTGTGAGGTTATCCAAACAGAAGTTATAATCCCCAAAATCGTCTCTGGATCATCTTGAATGCGTTTGCATCCAAGAACTCTGAACTCTTTACGTCTCCAACTCTTTCAAAGCTCTACTCATCTCGTCACGTCTCGTCTCGACACGACAACGGAACTTTTAGACGACACTTCTCCCGAGAACTGGGAAGTTGCCACATTTAAATGGGTTCGACTTCCGGTTCATTTGAGAGCTTTCTGATTCGTGGATGGACCAGAACAGAGGTGTGGTTTGTGATGTAAGGTGTTATGGAAAGTCAAGGGCAGAGATTAAGTTTGTTTAAAACAGACAGAAAGATTGTTGGAGAACTTCAGACTTCGTGGAGTCTCTCCTCCTAGTATCTGCTGTGAAAGTTAAACATGACATTTCTTTTCAGTAAACCTTTTAGTTGACCGAGCCTCGAACTTTAACACACTTACAAATTTGCTCATTGAAGACAGAAAAATCAAGAAATGCATATTAACCTGATTTCTTCTTTGCATGAGGAATAAAAATCATTACTTACTGTTTATGTAAAATAAAAATGAGTAGTTCTCTTCAACCTGTAAACATTGTTTGAACTAACACAATTTGATTATCAAACATTTGTAAAATAGTAATGATCATAGAGGATTGTCTTTTCCACTTGATTAATTCAAGAAAGAAAGTCTCAGGATGGGTCAAACTGTATTTCTGGATTCAGATCAATGAAATGACAGTTTCTGTCCCACAAGTTTCTTAAGGTCAAGGGTTTTGACCTTAGGCTTAGTTTGACATCAGGTTAAGTTCACTACACTGTAACCCCAGATTCTAGTCAGGGTGGGAGTTGGACTCTGTCAGGGCTGCTCGTTTTTACCAATTTTGTTCATAACTTTTATGGACAAAATTTCTCGGTTCAGCCAGGGGTCGGAGGGATTCCAGTCTGTTGGACTCAGGATTCCATCTCTGCTCTTTGCAGATGATGTGGTCCTGTTGGCATCATCATTTCATGATCTTCATTTCTCATTAGAATTGTTCATATCTGAGTGTGAAGAGGCTGAGATGCGAATCAGCACCTCCAAATCTGAGGCCATGGTCCTCAGTCGGAAAAGGGTGGATTGGTCTCTTCTGCTCGAGGGTGAGGTTCTACCTCACATGGAGGAGTTCAAGTATCTCGAGGTTTTGTTCACGATTGAGGGAAGAATGGAGCATGAGATTGACAGATGGATTGGTACAACATCTGCAGTATTGCAAACTCTGTGCCAGTCCGTTGTGGTGAAGAGAGAGATGAGCTGTAAGGCAAAGCTCTCTGTTTACCAATCAGTCTACGTTCCTATCCTCAGCTTTGGCCATGAACTCTGAATAGTGACTGAAAGAATGAGATTGTGGATTCAGGCTGTTGAAATGAGTTTCCTCTGCAGGGTAGCTGGACTCTCCCTTAGAGATAGGGTGAGAAGTTCAATTATTCGTGAGAGATGGAGTAGAACCACTGTTCCTCCACATCAAAAGGAACCAGTTGAGGTGGTTCAGGAATCTGGTAAGAATGCTCCCTAAGCACCTCCCTAGGGAGATGCTTCAGGCATGTCCAACTGGGAGGAGACCCCGGGAAAGACCCAGGACACGCTGTAGATACTATGTTTCTTGGTCACTTTGGGGTCCCCCTGAAGAGCTGGAAGAGGTGGCTGTGGTAAGAGAGATCGAAAATCCCCCCAAGCCAGTGTGCAGGACTGATCAACAGTTACTGGTAATGCTTAGTACAGTGGATTGTGTGTGTGTGTGTGTGGGGGGGGGGGGGGGGGGTGTAGGTTCACAGACTTTTACCACACACAAATATGTAATACTGGATAATTGTCCTCAATAAATATATGACCAAGTACAATACTTCTCTAATATGCTAACTGGGTTCACTTTATCTACTTTTAGGACTTGTGTGAAAATCAGATGATATTTTAGGTCATACTGATGCAGAAATGTAGAAAATTCTAAAGGGTTCACAAACTTTCAAGCACCACTGTAAGTTTGTGCATCTTTAAATATATATATATATATATATATATATATATATATATAAATTTTTTTGTTAATTATTATTATTTTTTAAATTAAATATTTTGGTTTTTACTTACTCTGAGGTGAATGGATACAGAGGAGTAGCAGTCTGATCAGTGGAAGCTTCATCCTTGTACTCTGACTTAACACTGAACACTATTTGTTTTAAAAATCAAACACAGGCAATACTACATAGACCAAGTCTTTCAGTAAAGTGTTTCAAAAAAAATTTTGCAAACGGTCTGTAAAACCGCAGCCTGTGGTTGTTCCTCCACGAGCTCAAAGCAGTAAAACATACCTTTTAAATACACTTCCCCAACAGATAAGGCCGCCTCTCTTTATGGTTATTTAGATTATTTTGGACAATTTTCTTCCTTTGCTCACAAACAAAGCCACATCTCAACCTAATTTCTTTTCAATTAATTTCTCATTTAGGGACCATGTACTGTCCATGATGCAATAATGGGAAATAGAAAACATGTTTGAAAAAGGCAGTGTAAAATAGCAATGTTCATATGAAACAAATCTATATTACAATCATGAAATATTATTATTAGTGTTGAACGATCTCAATTCAGAATTTGGATTACATAATTTACAAGTTAAGTGAATAAAAAGTTTCAATAAAAATAGTCAATCGCACATAGTCTGTGTTCAAGTCTGTTCGAGAATTTAAAAAAAATGTTGGTTAGCCCACTCAAACAAGCATACAGAATGATGACGCATTTTACTCAAGAAAAACAAGTTATATTTAAAACAAGAAGAGATGTTTAAAGAGTCACAATTAAAGACCTATATTTGAAGTAAGTTCAACTCCCAGAGCAGAAGAACTAAAAATAACAGACTCAAACAACTCAGTAAAAGTCAGTAATATACAGTATATTTTGTATTTTATATGTAACTGTATAGATG
>NW_023623939.1:0-4072 GCF_014905685.2 Nematolebias whitei | reverse complement strand
ACCCCTGCGTGGGTGGTCTGTTCCTCCTCTCTTTCTGGTCCTTCCCCCGTCTGTTCGCTGACAGACTGTGCGCCCCGAGGGGCTTCATTAATCTCCAGCTCCTCCATCTGATTGTCACTCTCGCTTCCCTCCTCCTCATTCACCTGAGCAGAACCTTGAACTTGATCTTCAGACTCACTCGAATTACAAATGCAGCCATCAAAGTTGTTGTGACAAACTTTACATTTTTTAACAACTTTTTTATTTGAGCACTCTCTTGCGTAATGCCCCTGGACTCCGCAGGAGTGACACATAAATTCAGGGCAGTCTCTGAGAACATGACCGGGCTGAATGCAGATCCGACACACTTTAACTTGCCTGTCATGTATCACTCTAAAATATTCTGGCCCCATGGCTGTGTTGAACCTGACTGAGTATGGCAGAGACTGCACAGTATCTGTGAATTTAACTTTCACAAACCTTGTTCCATCCGCGATCTTGGTTCCTGGCCACACCCGACGCTTAATTGGTGAGACCGCGTTGACTCCCCAGCTGGGAGGAGGTAGGAGGTGACGGAAGGCGGAAGCTGTTGGGCGCGGAATTTAAAACCATTTTTGACGGATTATCGGTATTTGACATTTTTTGGACTTTGGAACAGGCGGAAATTGGCATAAACTGGTATGTGAATGGTTCGGATGGAAAAACAGGTAGGAGACGAGGCAGACATGGATTTTGAGGGGTGGACACCGGTAGGTAGAGGGAGAGGACGCGGAAGAAATAAAATGGAGGAAGGGACAAATGACAGCCAGAGTAATAAAAGGGAGTTGGAAGGGAGCAGCTCTGATGAAGAAAGGGTAGTAAGAAGAAAAGTAGTGAGGGATGAATTTAAAATAATATTAAAACTAAAAAATGAGGAAGGGCAGGGTAACATAAGCCCCATTTTGATATCAAAAGAAATAAAAAGGAAGATTGGGGATGTAGAAATGGTGAAGGTGTTAAGAGATGGAAATTTATTAATATCATGTAAAACTGAAGAACAAAAAAATAAGGCTTTGCACGTCGAGAACATCTGTAAAAGAATGGTCATGGAAAGAAAGATAATAGGAGAAAACAAAACAGTTCGCGGAGTTATTTACGGGATCCCAGTGGATGAAGATTTAGATAAAATAAAAAGGAACATTGTTGGTGCACAAGTAAACAACTTGAAGAGACTATCAAGAACTGTTAATGGGGAAAGAGTAGGAAGTTTATCAATTATGATTGAGTTTGATGAGACAACCTTACCAGCAAACATAAAAATAGGTTATTTAAATTTTCAAGTTAGGCCTTACATCCCACCACCACTCCGCTGCTACAAGTGCCAGAGATATGGACACATTGCAGCAGCGTGCAAAGGTAAACAGAGGTGTCCAAAGTGTGGAGAAGACCATAGGATAGAAGAACGTAAAGAAGAAAAGGAGAAGTGTTGCAACTGTGGAGGACAACATAGAGTTACATACGGGGGGTGTGAAGTGAGGAAAACGGCAAAAGAAATCCAACAGGTGAAAATAAGTAAAAACACCACATATGCAGAGGCAGTCAAAAGTGTCAAAGAACAAAAGACAAGAGCGACAGGACAAACAGAGAACCAAAACCCACAACAAAGTACCAGTAAACAGCAAACAGAGGAAAACATCACAATGCCAGTTGAAAACCTAATATTATTCATAGCATATGTCATAAACTGCACTGACCAGGCCAAACATAAAACAGAGAAAATTAAAATAATTGTGAGAGGAGCTGAAAAATTTTTGGGGTTCAAAGAGGGATCTTGGGAAAACATTAACAAAAGGTTGGAAGCTGATGGAAGACCAGGAACACCAGGTGACAATATATGATTATATTACAATGGAATGCTAGAAGTTTAATTGCTAATGGACAGGAACTTAAAGGTTATATTAACGAACTTCAAGAGAAACCAGACGTTATTTGTGTACAGGAGACGTGGTTAAAACCAACAATAGATTTTATTATTAAAGGATATGATAGTATAAGAAGGGATCGACAAGAAGGAAGTGGAGGAGGGTGTATAATATTTATAAAACAAGGCAGGCAATATCAAATAATAGGGAAAGGTAAAGAATTGGAATATATAGTAATAGAAATTTGGGGAAAAGAAGGAAATTGTAAAATATTAAATTTTTATAATCCATGTAAAACGTTGTCACTGGAGTTGATGGAAGAGGTGATGGAACATCTGGAAGGGAGAGTAATATGGTGTGGGGACTTTAATGCTAATAGCACAGTATGGGGTAAATGTAATGATAAAAATGGACAGATTATCGAAGAAATAATGGAAAACAAAAATTTAGTATGTATTAATGATGGAAGAGGAACAAGACTAAATGTAAGAACAGGAGCAGAGTCTGTCATAGATTTAACAATTGTATCAAACTCACTGGCTGGTGTCTGTGAGTGGGACATTGATAAAAACACAACTATAGGCAGCGATCATTATCCCATTACAATAAGAGCAGGTCTAACAATAAATAACAAGAATATAAAAATAAACAAAAATGGAATTTTAATAAGGCAGACTGGGTTAAATTTAGCTATTTGAGTCAAATTAGTCTAGAAAAAGTCAACATGACAATGGATATAAATAATATAAATACATATATAAATAAGGTAATACTAGAAGCTGCAGAAAATTCAATAAAGAAAGGAGGAAGACAGAAGGACAAGAGAATTGTACCCTGGTGGACAAGTGAATGTAGTGAAATAATAAAGTTAAGAAATAAAGCATTTAAAGTACTTAAAAGGAATCCAATTTATCAGAATCTAATTGATTATAAAAGAAAGCAAGCTATGGTAAGGAGAATAATTAAGAACACAAAGAGAGAATATTGGAGAAAATTCTGTAACACAGTGGGAAAAGAAACAAAAATTGAAAAAATTTGGAAAATAATTAAAAGAATGAATGGTATTAAAAAAGAATATGAATATCCAGTATTAAAAATAAGTAACAAAACTATTACAAAAGATGACGAGAAAGCTGAAATATTAGCAGAAACATTTAGTAAAATTCATAGTTCTAGTAACATGAGTGAAGAAGGAAGGAAAGGTCAGGAAGCCACAAAACTAAAATACAAAGATTTACAACAAAATACTGAAGAAACAAATAATTTATTGAATGAACCGTTTACTAAAACAGAACTGAACTATGCACTAAGGAAAACAAAGAATACAGCACCTGGTAAAGATAACATTTGGTACACAATGATAGAAAATCTAAGTGAAATATCAAAAGATACACTATTAGAATTTTACAATAAAATCTGGGAGGAAGGGGAGCTGCCAGAGAGCTGGAAGGAGGCGATCATAGTTCCAATAGCCAAACCAAGAAAAGACAATAAAAACCCAGAAAATTATAGACCCATTGCTTTAACATCAAATATGTGTAAAATAATGGAAAAAATTATTAATAATAGATTAACTTATTATTTAAATATCAAAGGGTATATATCTAAATATCAGAGTGGATTTAGAAAAGGGAGGAATACTAATGACCCAACAATTTGCTTAGAGCATGAAATCAGAAAAGCACAAATCAACAAAGAAAGTGTAGTCGCTGTATTTTTTGATCTAGAGAAGGCATATGATATGATGTGTGTAGAAGGGTTATTAATTAAATTATGTCAAATGGGGATCAATGGAAAGTTGTTTAACTGGGTTCAAAACTTTTTATCAGACAGAACAATAGAAGTGAGAATTGGGCAAGAACTATCAAGAAAATTTACAGTAGAAAATGGGACGCCACAAGGAAGCATATTAAGTCCGTTATTGTTTTCCATAATGATAAATGATATATTTACAGACATTGAGAAAGAAATGGGATGTTCATTATTTGCGGACGATGGAGCCATATGGAAAAGAGGTAGAAATACAGAATTTGTTATTAAAAAAATACAAGATATGATAATTAGAATAGAAAAATGGGCATTTCAATGGGGATTTAAGTTCTCAATAGAAAAAACAAAAGTTATGGTGTTTACACAGAAAAGAATAAGAGAGGAAATAAAATTAAAATTATATAATCAAGAATTAGAACAAG
>NW_023623938.1:0-4072 GCF_014905685.2 Nematolebias whitei | reverse complement strand
TCACAGAGGGCTGAGTGATACTAGCAATCACAGCATTGTAAGAGGGGCAAGGCTCTCTTTTCTACCTCCTGAGAGCCTTGACGTCCTTTTCAGGGACACCACCAAGTCATTGGTTCAGGTATGTTGACGACACCTGGGTTAAAATTAAATCTCAGGAAGTCCAACATTTTACTGACCACATCAACTCTGTGGATAAATACATCAAGTTCACACGAGAAGATGTAAAAAATGGCAAGTTGGCTTTCTTGGACTGTGAGGTCTCAGTCTCGGATAGAGGACATTTGCAAACCGAGGTGTACCGCAAACCCACCCACACAGACCAGTATTTGCAGTTTGACTCCCATCACCCTTTGGAGCACAAGTTAGGAGTCATCAGGACTCTGTATCACAGAGCAGACAGCATCCCCACTAGCTCGGGAGCCAGGCAGAAGTAAGTAAGTAAGTAAGTAAACTTTATTTCTATAGCACTTTTCACAGACCAGGGTCACAAAGTGCTGCACAAAATAAAATAATAAATTAAAACAAACATACAAAACAATAAAACACAGTATTACGCTAAAAAGCAAGTTTAAAAAAGTAGGTCTTAAGTTGTGTCCTAAAAGTATCTATACAATCCAGAGATCGAATGGTACAAGGTAACTCATTCCAGAGGCGAGGCGCCACAGCTTGAAAAGATCTGTCTCCTCGAGTCTTAAAAAAAAAGGTCCGAGGAGCCATCAGCAAGTTTAGATTGGACGACCTGAGGCTCCTAGTCGGAACATAAGGCTGGATGAGATTCCTAATGTAGACTGGCACTTGTCCATGCAAAGCTCTAAAGGTCAGTACCAGGATTTTGTAGTGCATCCTGTAAGATACAGGCAACCAGTGTAAACTTTTCAGGATGGGTGTAATATGTTCCCTCTTATGAGTGCAAGTGAGCAGGCGTGCAGCTGTGTTTTGAACTATCTGCAGACGCGCAAACTCCCTCTTATTAAGACATGTAAACAGACTGTTACAATAATCCAATCTGGATGAGACAAAAGCATGAATAATCATCTCAAGTTCACCATAAGTCACCATCTTACGAAATTTAGAAATGTTCCGTAATTGGAAAAAACAGTTCCTGACAAGCTGGTTTATGTGCCGCTCCATAGACATCGCTCCATCCATGGAAACACCCAGGTTGCGCAGATTGCTTTTAACTGTGCAGTTCAAGTTTCCAAGATGCTGCTTAATTCCAGGGACAGCACTGTCAGGAGCAACAATCAAGGTCTCGGTCTTACTGGTGTTCAATAATAGGCTATTTTCAGTGAGCCATTTCATCACTTCAGCCAAACAACTAGTGAGGATACGAAATTTATGTGGCTCATTTGGCTCGAAAGAGCAGTACAGTTGCAGATCATCAGCGTACAGATGATAGGACACATCACTGAACCTCTGGATGACCCTGCCCAGAGGAAATAAGTACAGCAGAAACAAAACAGGTCCCAAAACCGATCCCTGTGGCACACCCCACAAAAGCTCCGCAGGATCAGACACTGCGTTTCCCACTGACACACTAAAAGTTCTGCCAACCAGGTAAGAGGTGAACCAATTTAAAACGCAACCCGACATTCCAACCAAATGTTGGAGCCTATTTATCAGAATGCCATGGTCCACTGTATCAAACGCCGATGACAGATCCAACAAAACCAGCACAGAACATTTACCAGTGTCAGCTGCCATCATAATATCACTAAACACCCTCAACAGGGCTGTTTCATTAGAATGAAACTCACGATACCCAGATTGAAAAGTGTCATAAATGTCATTCACCTGTAAAAATGATCTAAGTTGGGTGCAGACCACCTTTTCTAGGACTTTGGCCAAAAAGGGAGTCTTAGAAATTGGCCGGAAATTCTTAAGTTCAGAAGAGTCCAGTCCCGTTTTCTTTAACTGTGGCTCCACAATGGCATGTTTGAAAGGACGAGGAAACACACCACTAAGCAAAGACATGTTAAACATTTTAGCAATATAGGGCCCAATAGAATCAAAAACCTTCACAAGCAGTTTAAAAGGAAGAACATCTAAAATGCCAGAAGACGGTTTCATTTTTTCCATAACGGTAAAGATGTCTACCACAGTAATAGGTTCAAATGAGGCCCAGCTATGGGTAGGAAGTTCAGAATGCCGGGAACCATGACAAGGAGGCAAACTGTCCTTGATTACTTTAACCTTATCAATAAAGAAATCCAAGAACTCATCACAAGTAATTGTGGAATTATGCAATTTTACAGCAACAGGTGACACAAGAGAGCTAATAGTGTCGAAGAGCACTTTAGAATTTCTTTTATTTGAGGCAATCAGGCATTTAAAGTAACTTGTCCTGGCCTCCTCAATCCTCTTATTTATGAACATTATTAAGTCTTTTAAATGCAGCCTATGGACCTCCAATTTAGTAGTCTTCCATAGACGTTCAGTCTGGCGGCATGTTCTCCTCAGAGACTTGATTTCATCATTTATCCAAGGACAAAAACTTTCCTGTAGTGCCCTCCTAGCCTTAACTGGCGCTACTTGATCCAAAATATCAGCACAGTGGCTATTAAAACAATTCACAAAACAGTCAATTTCCGTGAAATTATTAAGAAGAGAAGGATCAAACTTATCACAGAAAAGCATGGCTGTCGCCTCTGTGATAATTCTCCTCTTTACCTCAATCAATACAGGCCGAGGTTCAGATGGCACCATCAAGTCAAAGAAAACACAGTAATGGTCACTGAGAAGCACATCTTCCACACACACATTAGTAATTTGCAAACCCAGTGCAAATGCCAGGTCTAATGTATGACCCTTGTTGTGTGTGGGACCTGAAACATACTGTGTAAAATTAAGCGACTCTGTCAGTGATATGAGATCTCTTGCTGGAATAGAAGTAACATCATCAATCTGTAAATTAAAATCACCCACAATCAAGACCTTTCCCAATCTAATTATAGAAGATAACAAATCAGCAAAATCCTGAAGAAAAGTCCCAGCAGGGCCAGGAGGGCGATAAATCAGAATAGTATAAAATGGATCTGAGGAACCAACTTCCATCATGAAGGTTTCAAAAGAGGTAATGTGGCTTGTGTCTGACAGTCTGCATGAGGACCAGTCCCGGTGCACAGCAGCCAGTCCTCCTCCACGGCGACCGGAGCGAGGCTTACCTACTACCAAGTAACCAGCAGGACAAAGCTCATTTAAATGGACAAATTCATTTTCCCTCTGCCACGTCTCTGTGAGAAAGAGGAAGTCCAAGCTTTTCCTAACAATGAGTTCATAAATAGAGAACGATTTATTTGCAATTGAACGAGCGTTCAATAATCCAATCCGATTTTTCGCTGGGGAAGAAGTCAGATCAGGAATCCTGTCGGCTGAGCACAGCGGGATAGGCTGAAGACATCTCCCACGGTCACGTAACAAGCAGCTGTACTGGCGTGGAAGCACGAAACGTTGAAATGGACCTGAGGCCCAAGCGCCTTGTCCATCGTGGGTCCAACGATGTCCACTTCTAACTTCACAACCCGGAAAAGTGGCGAGATGCGAAGATGAAGCATCACCCCCAGCTGTAAGGCCGTGCACGAGCGGCACCTGACGCAGCCACCTGTAGCTCCGATCAGCATGGACCATATGCCGCACGTCACGCCTAATCCGAACTTGGACACCCGCTCGGCAGCCTCTTCTCCTCCTTTTCGAAATTCCCGGACGCCGCCACAACGCCAGGTACTTACGGGAGATTAGGGGACTCACAAACGGAGGTGGAAAAGTTTGTTTGTAGCTGTCCCAGTCGTGAAAGGGACTTTCCATTGCTTCCTTAATTCCAAAAAGAAAATCACGATTATAAGTCCTTATCGCACACACGCAAACGCTATCCATCAAAGTTGGTATGACAACGAACACGAGCAGAAAAATGGAAAAAAAGCAACATTTGAGCAGGCGAGCGGCAGCCTGAACATACACAGGCGCCATCTTGCTCATAAACCTCAACTTTTGAAGAAGAGAAATCCTACACAAAACAGGCTCTAGAGCAATGTGGATATCCTAACTGGGCCTTCCTGAAAGCAGAGAAGAAACC
>NW_023623937.1:0-4072 GCF_014905685.2 Nematolebias whitei | reverse complement strand
CCACTCCTTCTCTGCAAAATGTGCAGTATAGGAAGGTCGACCTGTTCACTGCTCCGAGTGGGGGAAGATCACAAAAAGAGTAAACTGTTTTACACAAATTCCATGGAAGGTTACCCACTTTGTTGGTTCCGTTGTTGTATATGCAATTTTCTAAGGTTTTTGGTTTTGCGTCTGCTAAATTGATGACTTCAGGTAGCATGATTGGCAGCTGTGCCATGGGTAGTACATCACTAGTGACTGAGCAGTTTCTATTAGGGGATTGTCCCATCATTAGTTTGGACTGTAGTTCAAATAAGCTTGGATTTCTTATTAGTATGGAAGAGAGGGGCAGTGAGTAGTTGCGTGCATTCCAATTTTGCAGGCCTGGGTGAGTGCTCAGACTGTATAGGCATAATTGTAAGTCAGAGGAAATTGGTTGAGTACGCAACCCTGAGTTGTGGGTGGAGTGTGGCATATGGGCACAGATGTAGCAGTTAGTAGTGTTTCCTTCCTGAGCTGTTTTATTCATTAATTGCCACCACAAGTTGGTGCTGTACTCGTGGGGGTGATCATGGTCGGGTTTTAGCAGTAAGGAAAGGTCTCTAGTTTTCCTAGATTGTGCAGAAGTGTTTAATCTGGTTTTGTTAGCAGGATGTAGGTACCAGATACATAGGAACAAGAGTATGGCTATAATTGTTACAAAGAAACAAAAAATGGATTGTCTAAGCCACATAGGTGTGGATGGTCTAGACATTTTATCGGTGTGGTGCGAGAACCTTGAGTCCTTTTAGGTCAGCTTTATCTTCTTTTCTTTCGTTGCCAGAGGTACTTTAACCCTTATGTAGGCAAAGTGTCTTTCTGGGCGTGGAGCTCCCTCGTTGCCAGACTCACCGAGTGACAATCTGGATAAATTTTGGTTGTTTTTTGTCTAGTTGGAGGGTCTAGGTACCCCGCCGCCACCACTGTGAGCCAGTGCTCGATCAGTGGGTGTGGTATCGTAGGTGCCTTGGCTGCACTTGCTGCCTCACTCTAAGTCAGGTCTTAGCTGTGAGTGGCCGACATCCAGGTCTTTATTTGTTTTTTTTTTGTTTGCTTCTTTGTTGGTGTCTTGTAACACTTTTAGCTTTCCCGTGGAGGGTCTTCTCCTGGTGGCTTAGTCCCTTTAAAGAGCTTGCAGTGGTTGGCATGGACCCAGGTTGCTCTTTCAGCCACCTTCACGGCCGTGTGGGTGGTCAGCAACACCTGGAATGGTCCCGTCCACCTGGGAGAGTTCCAGCGTATTCTCCTGAAACATTTAATCATAACAAAGTCTCCAGGAGAAATATCATGCAATGGTTTTTGCGCAGGCGCCGGGAGTCCTCCTTGGACCTGAGATCTGATAGCTGTTAAATGTTTGGTTAGTTCTATACAATAAGACATCGTGTTGTTATCACAGTGTTTCAGGTCACTGGTTGGATCCGTGGTTGGACCAATGCCAAAGTTTGGAGGTGCAGCAAAAAGGATTTTAAAAGGGCTAAGATTAAACCTAGTACGTCTAAGCATTCGCATATACATGACAGCAATAGGTAAACATGTCACCCAACTCTGTCCTGTGTCTTCACAAAGTTTAGCCAGTTTATTTTTTAGTGTGCCATTTTCACGTTCAACTGCGCCTCCTGCTTGTGGATAGTAAGCACAGTGTTTAGTCAGATCAAAATTCATTGTTGTTGATATTTCTTTCATGATCTCATTTGCAAAATGTGACCCATTGTCGCTGGAGATCCTTTGAGGAATTCCCCATCGTGGAATGATTTCCTGTAAGAGGATTTTAGCTACAGTGCAAGCTGTAGCATTTTTGGTTGGAAAAACTTCAACCCATTTTGAGAACATGTCTACCATAACTAGACAGTATTTTTTTGTTTGTGCAGGTGTCAATTCAATAAAATCAATCATCAGGTGTTGGAAAGGTGCAGTGACAGTCCTGTGTGTGCCTGGAGCTGTTGTTTTAATAGGCTTAGATACGTTGTGAGTTGCACAGATCAGACATGATTGACAATGTTGTTCAGCAGTTTTCAAAAATTTTACAGTGAACCAGTGGGTGTCTATTTCTCTTACCATCCCCCCTTTGGACACATGATCTTTCCCATGTGTCAACACAGCGAAGGAGTGAAAGAAATGACGAGGTAGACAGGGATTGTTGTTTGGACCCACCCATATTTCATCAATGACAGTGCTTCCAAGGCGTTTCCATTCAGATTTTTCCAGAGGTGTGGCTAATTTTTGCATGTCTTTGACCGTGAAAGGATCAGTTGTGGGTGTGTTGTCAATATGTGCTGACATAAAAGAAGATGTACCGGAGTGAGTTGTAGCAACTAATTTAGCCGCTGCGTCAGCAGAAGCGTTGCCAAGAGACACGGGGTCTGTGTTATGTGTGTGTGCGGCACATTTTATCACAGCGATGTGTGAAGGCAAAGTTATGGCCTCAAGTAAGTTAGACACAAGTTTGTGGTTCAGAATAGGCTGTCCATCTGAACGTAAGAAATGTCTGTGCTTCCAGAGGGCGCCAAAGTCATGAACAACGCCAAAAGCATACCTAGAGTCTGTGTAGATGTTAACAGCTTTATTCTCAGAGAGTTGACAAGCTCTAGTCAGGGCAATGAGTTCACATGCTTGAGCAGAGCATGGAGGTAGGAAGGAAGCTTCAATCGTGTGTGTAGAAGTGACAACAGCGTATCCACTGCTAATGGTTCCTGTGACAGAGTCACATGATGAAGAACCGTCGACAAAAAGTTCCCAGTCAGGTTTTTCAAGAGGTTCTTGTTTCAGGTCAGGTCGAGGTGTGCACAAAACCTCAAGTTCTGCAAGACAATTATGTGGTGTGCCTTCGATAGGTGAAGGTAGAAGAGTGGCTGGATTCAGAACGTTGCAACGTTGTATGGTGATATTTGGCATATCAAGGAGGGTGGTGTGGTACCTTAACCAACGTGCTGTAGACAAGTGAGCAGTTTTTTGCTCATTTAGAATATAAGTGACAGCGTGTGGTACAAGCAAGGTCAAATCAGAGTACCCCACAATGTCTCTACTGGCCAATACAGATTTTTCTGCTGCAGCGACAGCGCGTAAACAAAGTGGAAGTCCTGCAGCAACTGGATCAAGTTTTGATGAGAAGTAGGCCACCGGTTTCATGCAGTCACCGTGCTTTTGCAACAAAACTGAAGTCATGCATCCCCCCTTTCATCCACCGCCTGCACAAATGGGCGGGTTGGATCAGGAATTCCTAAGGTGGGGGCTTTCTGCAGCTGTAATTTGAGAGTCTCAAATGCGGACAGTGCAGGTGGTGTCCAAGTCAATTTAGAGCTCATTTGAAGGCCTTTTTCATGACAGCGCGGAGTGGTGTTTCAAACTCTGCGTAGTTTGGAATAAAATGTCAACAATAACTGCATAACCCTAGGAACGACATGAGCTACTTCTTTGTCCCAGGAAGAGGAAGAGCAACAATGGCTGTAACACGCGTAGGAGGCAGCTCTCTTCCTTCAGCAGAGATTTTGTGACCCAGAAATGTAACCAGTGGCAACACAAACTGTAGTTTAGACAATGAGGCCTTGTGGCCTTCTGCAGCGAGATACTGTAGGAGGCGGATTGTGTGTGTTTTGCATGTTTGTGCATCAGGAGCAGCCAAAAGAAGATCATCAACATATTGAATCAATGCACAATCAGGTGGAAGATTGAAACCTGCCAGACTATCTCTCAGAGCCTGGTGAAAAATGGTCGGAGACTCACAATAGCCCTGGCAAAGGCGAGTGAAGGTGTAAGACTTCCCCAAAAACTCAAATGCAAACCAGTATTGGCTGTCTGGATGTACTTGTACGCTAAGAAAGGCGTTGGCAAGGTCAATGACTGTAAAAAAGTTTGAGCCTGGTGGTATCTGTGACAGTATCACATATGGGTTGGGCACTATTGGGGCACGTGTTTGGACTGCGGCATTAACTGCCCTCAAGTCTTGCACAAAGCGCCATTCGTCAGGTGGGGAGGAACAAATCTTTTTCACAGGAAAAATGGGTGTCCTTACAGGTGAGGTGGGACAAGGGACGATTACTCCTGCATTCAACAAGGA
>NW_023623936.1:2268-4073 GCF_014905685.2 Nematolebias whitei | reverse complement strand
GGTACTTGTTTATTTAGCTTCCTGTAGTCTATGGTAAGTCTCCACTTACCATTTGGTTTTAAAACTGGCCATAGAGGCGCAGAGTAGGTGCTATTACATTGTCTGATTATACCTTTGACCAAAAGGTCATCAATGATCTCCTGGACAGGCTGGTGTGCCGCCAGAGGGATCTTGTATTGTCTGACAAATGTTGGCGGTGCGTTTGGTGGGGTTGGGATTCTCACTGCGTGGAGTGAGGTCAACCCACAATCTGTTGAATCAGTTGAAAATGACTTTTCATATTTTAGAAGAACTTGGCGTAGTTTGTCTCTTTCTTCATCAGATGTCAGAGCGTCGGCTTGTGCGACCACCTGATCAATCTGTGATGAGACTGATAAGGGTTCTTGCTCCTTGGGGAGCTCCAATGAATCCCTTACTAAGTCGTCGGGCCTGTCTATGGGTAGAACACCATAGGTTTGAGGTCCTTGGTCGACATCATTGGTTGAGAAAAGAGCTATGGCCTGTGTTGGTTTTGTAAACCATACTGGCCCAGCTTCTTGACTCGGTACCAGGTTGTCTGGGAATCCTCCCAGAAATGGAATGCCTAGTTCAAAATCATGAAAGTCGGTTGAAATCAACCATCCTAGCATAGTGTTTTTTGGGATCAGCACCTCATCCATGCCTGTGTTACACACAGCAATAGATGTGGTCCTGGAGTCAAGACTCACCTGGTTCGTGGCTTCCACGGACAGTCCCAAGTTGAAAAATGCAGGAGAGGGTTGAAAATATGCCTGTTTATGGCTAATAGCTTGTCCAGCTATTATGTGGATTCGCACCATTAGGTTAAGCACCTGAGGTGGTACTGTGGTGTCTTGGTTGCTAGCAACCTGGCAGGCCTCTGGAATGGTCTGCCCAGCCTTAAGGCTCGCTGTGTTTAGCACAGGAGTATCCTTTGTGGCTGGTTTCAGGGACCACAGCACCTTGTTTATGGTGTCCACGTGGACACCTAACCTTACCAAAATGTCAGAGCCTATATAGGATGCATGTGGTAAGTTTTGGATAACGAGAAATGGGTGAACCAGTTCTCGTTGATTCCAGTTCAGTTTTAGGTTAATGACTCCTTCTGCGGTCATTACCTGTGAACTATTGGGAACTAATGGAAAGCGGAAAGCTTTTTTAATTAGTTCTAGACCAACGTGTTTGTGAACCAAGGTTTCGTAGAGAGCTCGGTTAATTGCTGATTTATCTGTCCACAGAGACAGTACAGCATCGTTGGTGTGGGACCCTTGGATCTCTACACCCTTAACTACCAGTGGTAGGTAGTGTTTGGTGGACTCTGACTGTTCCAGCTCACAGAGGAGGCTGTCTTGTTGAGTCAGAGTTTGGACCACTTGGGTTTCTTTGGTTTCACATGGTGTTAGAGGAGTACTCACCGGGCTCGTGTCCTCGGCTGAGGAGTCCTTTGTGCCTTCCGCGGTACCTGCTGTTGGGCAGTCTGTGTCACACTCCGGAGGCGTTTCTATTGGCAGTGGTTTGCTCACTGTTGTCCACATTATTTGATCACCATAATCTATAATCGCGTTAAAGCGATTTATAAAATCCTGGCCAACCAAAAATGGGAATGAGTCAACATGGGTCACGTGTACCGGGTGGTACAGTGTCATATTGCCAATCTGCATGTGAACCATTGCTATAGCTGTCAGGGTTGTTTTATTCTCCGAGAGACCCTGCATTTCTATAGCACAATCAGATAGAGGTATTATCCTGTTTTTCTCGGCTGCGGCTGTCCTCAGCTCCTCGAACAGTTTAGCTGACATAATTGTTAT
>NW_023623936.1:0-2168 GCF_014905685.2 Nematolebias whitei | reverse complement strand
GACAAACCAAGATTACACAGAAACCTCTTGGGTTTTTTCTGACGCTTCTTCATGCGTTCAGATTTATCTGTGTAATCTTGGTTTGTCTGAACCGTCAGCACAGCTGTAGCTGTTTCTGCGTGTTCAGCTTGCGATGACTGGTCATCGTTTGTGTGTGTGATTACCCCCCTTTCATCCGATGAGGGGTTGTTTGAGGCAACAACAGCAACGTCTTGGTGTGTTTCACCGACATCTGTAGTGTTGTCATTCGCGCTCAGAGATGCTGTAGTGAGTACCTCACTGCATAGTGCTTTTGGTCGGCTTCCCTTGTCAGTGTGTTTCAAATCTTCTAACATTTCACGCAATTTTTCTGTCTCTTCCGAGCTCAGAGGTGGAGGGCCTTTTTTCTGGGATTTTTGTGATTTTTTCGCCTCTGGACGTTTCGTCCGAGGTGGGGGGCGGCTAGGTACGTCTTTTTGGGGTTCCTCTCGGTTCCCATTTTTTTGCGTCCTCCGCTGGTCCCATTTACGATAATCACGTTCGTCCTCTGAAGGAGGAGCCTTTTTGTCCCAGCGTGCACCTTCATGATGCGGTTTGTTAGTCTGAAAATACTGCCTTTTTTCTCCCTTTTTAGGAGGGGGTGGCGATGCACGCCTTCCTTCTAATTCTAGGGAGTGGGGTTTAACCTTTACACCAGGAAACACTTCTATGGGCGTCTTGGCATGACAACGTGCCTCAAACACGTTCACAGCGCACTGTTTAATCTCACTGATGGATTTTTCTCTGTAATTTGCCATCATTTGCACTGACGTTTGAATGTCAGGATGGAGATTTTTGCTGAAAACAAATTTAAAACCTTCTTCTTCCTCCATTCCGGTTTCATTTCTGCTACCAAAATAAGCTTGGAAGATTCTTTTGTAATAAACTTTTGGATGTTCATTCTTGCCCTGCGTGACCTTGTCTGCGGCTGGAAAACCAGCAGGCCCTGCGCAGGTGTCGTACTCTTTGATCAGAGCTTCGCACAGAAGTTTGTAATCCCTTCTCGTTGCATCTGGTAGGCGCTCGATGAAGGTAAACACCTCTCTGTCCGAAGTGAGTCGTATCAGACTGATTTTATCTTCTACCGTAGCGTTTGGATAAGCTCTCAATCTGAAATCCAGATCTCTGAGGTACGCTTTCGTTCCAGCGGAGCCCAACGGTTCAGGGATGAAACGTTGTACATATTTTGAGATTTTTTGCAAGTCATCCATTGATGGAGAAGATATCAATGGTCTCACATGCGTGATCAGTTGTGGGGGTGTTACTCTGACCGTTTGTGTAGGTGGTTGGATGGGTTCAAAAGCACTGTGTGAGTAAAGAGGTCGTTGAGTAATTGGTGTATTAGTCCGACTTTGTTCAAGGTCTGGTTTGGATTCCAGGTCACCTTGAACAACATTCTGACCTTTTTCTATTGCTGCTATTAGTTTCGCCTCACATTTTTTTAAATGTTCCTGGGATGTACAGTAGTCACCTTCTAAGCGCATATGTAGCTTTTGTAGATTTTGTTTATCTATTTTGCATTGTTCCAGTTCAGTTTTTGCAAGCTGCAACTGTTGTTGTAGCACCTCGTTATCTGCACACGTGGCTTGGTGCACACTGTCTTTATCCCTTTCTTCGGATAGTGACGCCTCAAGTACTTGTAGTTTGCTGTTCAGCAAATCAATTTCTGCACTTGTATTTTGCTGTTCTTGAGACATCTGTTCATAATGTTGTCTTATGCGGGCCTCGTGTTCACGTTTAAATTGAAGGACGTGTTCTTCAATTTCCTGAGCAAACACTATTTCACTGTCTAACCTTTGTTTGAGGTAATCAGTTTTCTCAACAGCCTTATAGAATGACTCTTTCAGCAAGATTGCAATTTTAGCCAGCTTTTCATAACTTGACTTTGTGATTTCTGTTGAGGTCACACTTTCTGCAACCTCCTTCAGATTGTCCACTAACTCTTTTGGGTTCATGCGCTCTGTCTGAATCATATATGAATGTAAGGACGCTCCCAGTAGCGCGAACGCATTTTCCAAGCAGTCCGCCATTCCTTTTGGATCAAAATCTTTTTCTAACACACCTGTCATGTTTTCACTGTGTAGCAATTTATCTGTTTGAACAGTTGCAAGCTTTAGATATTTTACAGGTAAATATTTGTATTCAAGTCA
>NW_023623935.1:0-4077 GCF_014905685.2 Nematolebias whitei | reverse complement strand
AGTAAACAGCCATCAGTGTGCTAATGATCCATTGTTAGGCTGATGGTTTTTCTTGAGCATGTGATCAGCCGGTTTTGGTTGTCAGCAGCAAAACTGGTTGATCCACTCTGAGAAGGTGCTATTTAAGAGACTGAGCTGAAAACAGCACCTCAGACTGAGGAAGTCTCTCGGATGAGAGACGAAACGTTTCTACATTGTTTTGTTGATTTGCTTTGTTTTGTTTTTTTGAATGTCCAGAGGACCAGATTTAACTTTTTTAGATTAGCAAAAATACAACCTTTAAACTTAGAGAGCGAGGAAAATGACGAAGAGAGCTCCCAGGGTGAACCAGATGCAGACCCGAGCCAGGAAGACACCGATGATGAAGGTAGTGCCAGTCTAGGATCGATAGCAGGCCATAACGAGGGTCCAGTTAAGCCATTGAGAATAGGACAAAGAAAAGGACAAAAGAAGGGTGTAGAAATACTGGACGTACATAGAGCATCAGAAAGGTTGGCCAGGGATTTGAGTTGGGGTCCGGTGCAGGCGAGTGATGGGCGTTGAACCTACGTCCCTGAAGCTGGCCAAAATCACTATGACATTCCACCAGTGTGGGCAGACAGGTCAGAGGAAACAGTGGAACTAACTGTTAAAGCTACTTTGGGAGAGTGGGCCAACATTTTAATGATGCCCTCATACCCCACGTTAGCAGCCCACAAACCTTTAACCAGTAAGTTTAGAACCGCTTACTTAGGAATAGTACATGATGTGATGCTAAGAAGAATGAAAAAGACGGCCTATACATATGCCCAAGAAACAGAAAAGAGATTGCGAGATGAAATATCGGCCGATGAGAAGGATGACATGTGCCCGGCCGAGACAAATCCACCATATCACGTGCCTGAAGCAACCTTTGAGCCAAGGCAGGCTAAACAAAGCCGAGCCCCGGGCCCAGAAACTGACAGTTATCGTGAGTACAAAAAGCTAAAAACCTTAGTGAGGAAAAAACAACCCCAAGAGACCACCGAAGAATACATCAAGGACGTGTGGCCCATGGTTGTTAGCTCCACTGAGTGCGATGCAGCAAAAAAGTTGTGGCTGGGTAATGTCACCACAAACCCAATGAGTAAAGGGGAGTCGGCTCAAAGCCAATATGAAAAGCTGGTCCTCGAGGATATGGACGATGAGGACTCTCACATTCAGCGGGCAAGAGTACGCATGGATCAAGGCCAACGCCTCACCCCAGTTTGGTATCAACTCAAACAAGTAATCCCCCCTAAAAGGTATGTTAAAGCCTTAAGGATCGTATCCAAGGGGAGAAGGGGAGAACTCGCCTTTGCCAGAATGCCTCATGAAACTAATGTCACCCAAATAGACCAGGCAGTAAAATCATATGATCTAGAACAGCTGTTCTGGGAAGAGAAGAAGAAAAGTGAGATAAAGCAAAGCCAAAAACCACCGAAGCCGACACAAAAGGCCCCTCAACAGCCACAATACAGAGAACAGCTCCCGAGACAGTCAGGGACACAGTACAGAGAACGACCACCAAGACAGTCAGAGCCACAATACAGGGACCAACAACCAAAACGATTTTCAGCCCCAGCTTCAAGCTCCACACCACAGAAAGGTAGTAAATACCTACCCCCAGAAGAATATGCAAAACTGACCCCAGAAGAGAAAAGAGCCCTCCATGAATCCCGTGAAAAAGGGAATGGAGGGCCAGCTAAATAATGGCAGATAGGTTGTGGGTCACTCTGGAAGATGCCTATTGGGAGGGGGACGAAATCTACACTAAAGTAGAGGGAGAACCTTACCTAATAGATTCCGGAGCAGAGGTGTCTATGACCCGCAGGAACCTAAAAACAGTAGGACACCTTACAGTTCAGTTAGCAAACGGAAAAATTGAAACGATGCCTTATGGGTTATGGAGAGGAATTGTGTGGATAAAAGGGCCTTATAACCTTATGACAATCACAGACTTAAAAGAACTAAGGAAACCAAAGAAGAACCGAAGGGCCTTAAACAGAAGGTTAGAGAAGTTAAAATCTAGGCTAGTAAAAATAAAATTCACACACGAACCACATGAATCTAAAGACTGGTATAAACCTGTAAATATCCCTGAAGTGACAAAACGAAAAGTAGATGAAAGTGACTTCTCCCCGGCTGGGAAAGAGAAGTTAAAACAAATACTAGAGAAAGCCTCAATAGCCAGATTTAAAAATGATTGCGGAGACCTAGGCCCAAAGTTTGTACATATAATCGAAGGAGGGGTACACCCGCCCGTGAGGCAATATCCCCTAAATCCAGGAGCAGTCGAGGAAATGAACAAAATTGTGAAGGAATTAGGAGCGTTAGGAATTATCAGAGAAGAACCAAATCCCATAACTAACAGCCCAATCCAGGCAGTAAAGAAACCCGAATCAGCAGGAGGAGGGTGGCGACCAGTGATTAACTTTAAAGCCCTTAACAGACGAACAGTAGCTAACAGAGCGAGCCTAATCAACCCACAGGGCACCCTAAAAACTCTGCAAGTGAAAAAATACAAATCTTGCATTGATTTAGCAAATGGATTTTTCTCTCTCAGGCTGGCAAAACAATCACAGGGAAAGACAGCTTTTACCCATCAAGGAAAAAGTTATGTTTGGCAACGATTACCACAGGGATATAAAAACTCTCCTAATGTGTTCCAGTCGGTCGTGATGGACGTGCTCAAAGACTTAGGTGCCACAATTTACATCGATGATGTGTTTATCGCAGATGACACAGAGGAAGAACACCTGGAAAGGTTAGCTAAGGTGGTGCAGCGAGTCACAGAGGCAGGATTGAAACTGAATTTGAAAAAATGCCAGCTTGGACAGTTCCAAGTGAATTATTTAGGGTTTCAAGTGACAGCAGACCTAGGACTCTCAGAGGGGTATAGGGAGAAACTCGAGCAAATTCAGCCTCCTGAGTCCGAAAACGAATTACAGAAGATCTTAGGACTGTGTAATTATGTGAGAGATCATGTCCCTAATTATCAGAAATATGCCAAACCACTGTATGCCTGCCTAAAGAAAAAAGAAAATGACAGTGAAACGAACAGTAAGAAACTATGGGTCTGGACAGCAGAAAACCAACAGGACTTAGAAGAACTTAGGAAAAAGATTCAGGAAGCTGTAAGGCTAGAACCAAGAAGCCTAATGACAAAACTCATAGCTGAAGTCAGCTGCGACAGTGATGATGCCATGATAGCCGTAAAGAATGAAAATGGTGGATTAGTTACTCTATGGAGTTACACCCTGACCTCAGTAGAGAAAAAGTTTCCTCAGGAAGAAAAAGAATTAGCAGTGCTTGCTAGATACTGGGGGACATTGAAAGATTTGGCCCAGGGGCAGCCTATTAGAGTAGTGACACAAAGCCAAGTGCACAAGTATCTCAGGAAAGGGACGATAGAGAGTACCAAAGCTACTAACACCAGGTGGGGTAGATGGGAAGATATTCTATTAGATCCCGATTTGGAGATAGGGCCTGCACAGCCAGTGAGTAAAAAAGCAGCCAGAGAAATGCCCGAAGAACCGAAGCAGCACGACTGGACTCTCTACACGGATGGATCCAAAAAAGGGTCAGATCAGGTAGCACACTGGGGATTTATCCTCAAATATCAGGGGAACGATTGCTGCCGTAGAAGGGGGAGAGTTCAGGGGAGTGCACAAACAGGAGAAGTTACGGCAGTACTCGAAGGGCTGCTAGAATTAACTCACAAGAGAATAAGAACAGCTAAAGTAGTGACAGACAGCCACTATTGTGCACAAGCTCTAAACGAGGATTTGGCTATCTGGGAAGAAAATGGATTTGAGACTTCCGGCTGAATGGCGGTGAGATAAGGTGTGTTTGGGTGTGCTCCTACAGAATTGGCCTTTTCTCTGATTAATGCCTGGGCACTTTTTCCCGAGTCCGACAGCAAACAATAGCTAACTTACACACTTTACATAACCCTCCTATTTGGCCATTAAAATGCCACCAAAACCGACTAAAGGGGTAAGTTCGATCCAGGCTCACCTGCGGCCTAATCCTCGTAGTGAAGCCTCGAGCTGTCCTGGATCACCTCCTCCGTCTGAG
>NW_023623934.1:1904-4079 GCF_014905685.2 Nematolebias whitei | reverse complement strand
ATTTAAGGTTTTATCAGGAGAAGATCTCCTGAGGGAGAAAGTCAGCCGTGACTCTGCAGAGCTTGATCACAGGTGGAGAAGCTGAAGCTGCAATGTCATCAGAGGGAAGAGAGGTTTGTCCAGATGAACTGATTTAACCGTTTTTATTATTATTTTTTTTTATCAACCTGGATGATTGAGCCTATAAACCTTTTTCTGAACCTCCTTGAGCATGCATCAGGCGACTTTTTCTGAACCATTTTGACCTTGGTTGTCCTCAGGCAGTTTCTGTAAGTAACAAGTTAGCCTTCTGGCCTAAAACATTTGATTGTTAATCATGATAATTGATTGTTTTAGAAGGATGAGTCCTTTTGCATGTGTTAAAAGCTGCTTCTGAGATTCCAACAGGAGGTTGGCTTGAAACACAGCAATGAAGGCTACTGATGGGACAGATCTGGTTGGCAGGCAGCAGGCTGATGAAGTCTTCTGGATGGAAGATGAAACGTTTCTCCTTAAAGAAACTGGACTAGATTAAATTATTTAACCATTTTTTTGTTTGTTTGTTTTATTTTGTTTTCTACCTGGATGATTGAGCCTACAAAACTTGATCATGAGTGAACCTGGAAGGTCTGACAAAACACTTCTCTTCAAAATGTGGAGCTTGGTTCTGAGAACTCAACTCCTTGAGTCTGGGGTCTGAGATCATGGTCAAAAAAATACAGGCGTGGGTCATTCACATAGAGGCAGAAAGGAGCAGGCAATACTTATTTGAGGGATTTAGCTGAAAACGGTGGTCTGAAGGCAGAGCAGAAGTTGAGGTCCAGATATCTGATGGGCAGAAGTATCCATCTTGGGCAAGACAAAGGACGAGGAATCTGTGGTCATGAAGTGGGTCAGAACAAGAGAAATGAAGACTCTGGTGAAGATGAAGGAACAAGTAGGAAGAAGAACGCTGGATACTTCAGGCATGAGTCGATCAGACAATCTGGCAGAGACGGAGGAGCGCTTAAGAAGTGCAGTGCACAGGTACAGCAGGAGGAAGACTGGGCGTGACACAGGTGAGCTGAGTGAAGCTGATGAGTGGAGGATCTAATATTTTTCAGTCAGGTCATCTGGACAGTTTCTTTTTTTTTGTGCTGAAACATTTCGCCTTTGATCCAGAAGGCTTCATCAGTCAAGGAAACACACAACAAAACCGATTCTTCCCCCAACAGCTTACTCCAAAGTGGAACAAACAAGTCAGATGACCTGACTGAAAAATGTTGGATTGTATACCTGGATTATTGAGCACGGACCTTGTTGATGAGTGGAAGAGTTTCGCAGGGTAAGCAGAAAATATCTATACATGGGCCTGGCTTAACAAGAAACATGAATCATTGCATAAACACATTATTTTATTGGTTTTACTTTTCTATTCATTTGTTTTTACCTATAAAAATGGAGTGTGCAACATTGTTTTAGTTCCCCCTAGTTTTATCTGATTTCTGTGGCAAAATGCTTTGAAAATTACCAGTTGAATTTATACATGGATTTTTATTTAAACATTTTTATAAATTACTTGTATTTAAAAAATAAAATACATGCTCAGTTGTTTGCTAAAGAAATTGTTAATCTCACTTGCGTTTCCCCATTTGTTCATACTTTTATTTATTTTTATAACATCATTCAGTATCCACATTTAAACAAATTTGGCAAAATATATTACTTTGATTTGGCAAAATATGAATAAATGGACTGCACTTATATAGCGCTTTTCTAATCAAGATACTCAAAGCACTTTACAATCTATGCCCTCATTTACCCATTCATACAGCACTCTACTAGATCTCTACAAAGATGAATCAGTTATAACATTCATACACTGATGGGACATATCAGAGGCAATGAGGGGTTCAGTGCCTTTCCCACTGACACTTCGGCATGTGACTGCTGGTGGAATCGAACCCCCAACTCTTGCATTAAATAAAGTAAAAACTCAGTGACAAAACAAATAAAAATAAAGAAAGATGAAAAAAAAACAGCATTTATAAAAACCCTATTGCTCCAGCCACACTGATCAAATCAAGCTTTATTTCACATGAAAAAGGAAACTATAAACAGAAGTTTATATATATATATATATATATATATATATATATATATATATATGGAGAGAGAGAGAGAGAGAGAGAGAGAGAGAGAGAGAGAGAGAGAGAG
>NW_023623934.1:0-1894 GCF_014905685.2 Nematolebias whitei | reverse complement strand
GAGAGAGAGAGAGAGAGAGAGAGAGAGAGAGAGAGAGAGAGAGAGAGAGAGAGAGAGAGAGAGAGAGATGGTAAGATGGCGCCTGTGTACATGGTTTGCAAACCATGAAACCTTCTGGTTTCAGATCCTCACTTACAGATCCTTTTGCGTCTCCATCAAAGATGGCTTAAATGGGGGGTTCCGCAGGGGTCCATCCTGGGTCCCCTCCTATTCTCTTTATACCTGCTGTAACTTGGTGCTATTTTCCGGAAACACAACATACCCTTTCACTTCTATTCCGATGACTGTCAAATCTACTTCCCCCTAAGACACAATGGTACATGCTCTATTCAACCTCTGCTCGACTGCCTGGCTGACATCAGGGACTGGATGGCTTTAAATTTCTTAAGTTTCAATGAAAAGAAGTCTGAAGTCATGTTGTTCCCTCCCAATGACACGATCACAAACCATTGCATCGACCTTTCCGCTCTAACCCTGTCAGAAAAGCAAAGAGTCACTAATCTGGGAGTGATAATGGACCCTTCCATGAAACTCAACAGTCATGTAAACATGATTGTTAAATCATGTTTCTTCCAACTGAGGTGGCTGTCTAACCTGAAGCCCATATTGTCCAAAAATAACCTGGAGACAGTAATACATGCATTCATTACATCTAGGCTTGATTACTGCAATTCACTACTGTTTGGTATCAGTCAGACCTCCATTGCACAACTACAACTGGTACAGAATGCAGCAGCCCGATTTTTAACCAGTACAGGCAAAAGAGAGCACATTACTCCAGTTTTGGCCTCCCTGCACTGGTTACCGGTTCACTTTCAAATCCAGTTCAAAATACTCCAGTATGTCTACAAATTGCTGAAAGTGTGACCCTCCTGGTCACACTTTCATGTTATAAACTTATAATATAAATTACAGTAACTTTAAAATTATGCATAACACACTTCCTTCATAAATTGTGCTTGTATTTGATTAGTCTGTTAAGCATACAGTAATAATAATTATTCACAGCTTGGTTTGCTCCAGCCTCATGTTCATGTTTCATGAAAATATTTCAACTCCAAATTTTGTTAAAGAATAAACTTCATGTCAGTTCTCAAATGACCCTTTGACAGTTAAGAAATATCCTGTTTAAAAGCTAATGTTAGTTGAGATTTTATCCTAGAAATTGGGCTTGAGCTCCATAAAATGTCATAATTTGGTGTAGATTATTCTGTAAAACACAAAACTAACAAAGTCCCTACCATACAACATTACGTGTTATGTAATCATATCTTACTCAGCTGTCTTTAGAAGAGTTTAAAGTAACATAATATCAAATAGTAAATTGTTCTTTTGTGGCGTGATCTTAGGAGTGTATGTATAGTAGTGCCACAGATGATAAAAAGTGAGAAAAGAGAATAAAAACCCAACTATACCCATTGCTTGAAATCCTTGAGTTTTTGATGAGCCACACAAAAATAATCCTAATTGTACAAGACAAAACTTCCCTTTTTAAAACCTTATGAAAGATAAAACTTAATGTTTAAAGTATCATTGTGAGAGGAACTTTTTTTAATATTCCCCATTTAGAAATGTGTGGGATCTTCTTGTTATACTCCACTGTATCGTACCATCGTCCACGTTGAACCAAAGGCAATTTGACACATTACACAAACAAATAACCTGATAATTCAATTCTTGTTGACTCATGGGTCTTATAATAGTTATGTTTTTTTCACTAGACAGAGTACTGCTTGCTTTTGAATACTGGTATAGAATTGTATAGTAGTAACTGCATCAATGACTGAATCTCTACCATAAAAATGCATTTTTCATGATGTCTCAATTGCATATGCTGTATATATATATGTATATATACGTATATGTATATATACATATATATATATACATATAT
>NW_023623933.1:0-4079 GCF_014905685.2 Nematolebias whitei | reverse complement strand
GTCTTTTTCATTCTTCTTAGCATCACATCATGTACTATCCCTAAATAAGCGGTCCTAAACTTACTGGTTAAGGGTTTGTGGGCTGCCAATGTGGGGTATGAGGGCATCATTAAAATGTTGGCCCACTCTCCCAAAGTAGCTTTAACGGTCAGTTCCACTGTCTCCTCTGATCTGTCTACCCATACTGGTGGAATGTCATAGTGATTCTGGCCAGCTTCAGGGATGTAAGTTCGACACCCATCACTCGCCTGCACCGGGCCCCAACTCAAGTCCTTGGCCAACCTTTCTGATGCTCTATGTACGTCCAGTATTTCTACTCCCTTCTTTTGTCCTTTTCTTTGTCCTATTCTTAATGGCTTAACTGGACTGTCATACTGGCCTGCTATTGATTCTAGACTGGCACTACCTTCATCATCGGTGTCTTCCTGACTCGGGTCTGCATCTGGTTCTCCCTGGGAGCTCTCGTCGTCATCCTCCTCACTCTCTATGTTTAAGGGTTGTATTTTTGTTAATGTTTCTCTCTTTGGCTGTCCTTCTCGTGAGTCTGCTCCGCTTCTGCGTCGTCTTGTGGTTGAACTTTTCAGGTCATTTTCTGAGGGTGAGGTCAGAGACATTTTCGACCCCTGAGGACTGATCCTCAACGGGTCTTCACTTCTCTTGGTTCCCGGTGATGTTAATAATTTTTCTGTGTCTTCTTTCCTTAACTTTAGGGGTTCCTTGATTGGTTTTTCCTCTGGTTTTGTCATTGCGGCCACGACTCTGGATTTCCGATCTTCATCTAGATGAGTGGGGGTCACTATAATCATTTCTTTTAAGTGGGCTTCCGCTGGCATGTCTTTGGCCAGGTACGTCATTGAATTGACCGCTATTCTCTCAGCTGTTTCCCACTGCAAATGATGGGACCGGAGCCCATCTATTCCTATCACTATGCGCCTGAAGCCGAACTCTGTGGCTCGGAACACTCCTCTCTGCAGAGCTTCTAACATTTCCCTGAGGTAGCTGGTGTTATCGGTTGCTTCTTTATAGCTTCGAATTGGGATGTGTATTATCGCATAATACGGAGCATCAGCTCCACTGGTCATTCTTGTTTTTGGCTCTTTGCTATTTGGTTCACCATTGAGTTGTTTTATTTCAGCTTGGTACTCCCTACCGGCTACTTTCTTTAGAGCTTTTCTGTAGGTCGAGTTATGGATTTTGTACTTATGATTTGTAAACACCAGTAATGCATCCGCCTCTATAGACCATGGTGTCCCTATCACTTGGTATACACGGGTACCATTTTGAAACTTCACACATTGAGTCTCTTTCGGGAGTGGTTCAAGAACCTGTTTGAGCCCTGCTGTTTGCCTGATTTTCTTTTTTGGTTTCTTTTGAGATTTTTCTTTTTCCCCTTCCTCTTGACTGGAATATGACTCAGATTCTGGTTTTAGGTGTTTTTCTTTAGCCTTCTTTTTTCCGTAAGTTTTTGGGGTTTCCCCTGAGGGGTTCTTTTTAAGATTCTCTTGTTTATTCAGCTGGTCTTTTAGCGGTTCTGTCTGCTCCTGTTTTCGCATTCCTCGTAACCCCCTTTCTGCCCGCCCAGTTTCAGTGGCTTCGAGTCTCCCCATCCTCTCCACTATGCTTTGGGCAAGCAGGTCTAAGTTCTTGTCAACCTGTTTAAGATACTCTTTACACCCTGTGTTCTCATTATTACTTCCTTCAGGTTCGTTTTCTCCTTTGATCATACTTGCGAATAATCTCAGTTGCTCTGCTCTGGCTTCTTCGTCCGTATCTGAATGGTATTTGGGAGTCTCCCTGTACGCACTCAGGTTCGGAGTGGAGCTTACAAACGTGGGGGGGTGATGAGAGGCTGGAAGGTAAGCTCTCTGCTTTGGCTTCGCACCTCCTGGGTTTTCTCCTTCTATTTTAATTTTGAGGGGGGGTATATTCTTCAAAACCACGTCCTCTGGTTCGCTTTGGTCTTCTTCACTCTCCGACGCTTCAGGGGTTTGTGCGACGAACTTTGCTCACTTTTCGGATCCATTTCTAATTTTCTTTCTTTTCTATATTCTCTCATTCTTGCCAATTCTTCTTCACACTCCTTGTATTTTGCTGTTGCCCTTACTAGAGGGTTTGTAATGATCCCTTCTAATCTTGTCACTTTGGATATCATCTTTACTATGGGGTCATACTCGACTGAGGGGCTAATTACTGTCACTATTGTTGTATCTTTTCGTGCATCTATCTGTTGCACCCACCATTGCAACCATTTTTTAACTTCCTTTTTTGATTTTGCTTCGCCTGGGTCTCTTGCTACTACTGTTTGAACTCCCCGCCGGACTTTTGTACAGAAATACACTCCTTTTTCTTCTATAAATTTTTTTAGTCCTTGCTCCAGGACTTTTTCACCTATCTGGGGATTGCTTTCTTTTAATGTTTCCCTTACTACTGGATTCCAGGTATGATATCCTTTTCCATATAGGATGATTTCCACCTTGGTTACTCCTTCTGCTGGTTTTCCTCCTGTACTTTGTACAATTGGCTTTTGGCCATCTGTCTTTCCTTCTACTGGGTTCTGTTCTTCTTGGCTCGCCTGAGCCGGCTCGGGTTTGTCTAGCTCTACACTCGTAGATGCTTCTCCTGAGGCCATCGTTATGTCTTTTCTGGTCGGGTCAAGGTCATCGGTCCTCAAAGTCTCCAGACTTTATCCTAACGTTTTGGACTAGGACAGACTAGCTGCTTGCCTACGACTCTGGATTATGGTCAGTAACCCTCGTAAGCCTTCTACCCCTCCTCACTAGCCTCTAGTGATCTATTGGGGGTACTAACTGGGGGGTCTCCCAGTCACTAACAGCTCCTTACTCTCTAAAGCTGCTCTATCGACGCCTATCAGTCCTCTGTAGCGCGTCTTCACTTCTGGGACCGTTCTGGTCCCATCTGGGGTGCCATGTCTGCTTTCCGATAAGCAAAGGTAACCACTGGAAGTAGCGATAAGCACCTTTGCTTGCAGCCTCTCCTCCAAGGGGTCCGGAAGCTAACTTCAGCGCCGTGGTATTACCTGTAGCTGTCTAAAGTAGCCTCATTAAGGCTGCGACGAGGTGATTCATCCAGAATATTAACGACCTTAAATCCGTGAGTCACACCCTGATCTCACTCTGTTACCTCGAACCTCCAAGCAGCAGGGATGGATCTTCTGGTCCAGAGAAACTCGCGTTGTGGCCGCTCACCTCTTACTTTAGCGTTGCAATTGTTAACTGTTCTGGTAATCTTTAGGGCCCTGGAAATGGGCACAAGGGTGTTGTCTCTCAGTAGCTAATAAACCTGTCAAAACCTCCTTTATTGGTGTTGTTAAGTGAACCAAGCATTACCATGTTTTTGTTCATTAAAGGTGAAATAATAGTCCAGAATTATTCATTTTGCGTTGCTTTAATCAATAATTTGGCAGGGGATACAGCATCAGGCACAATTTTATAATGATTAAATTTCATGAGTACATAGGATACACTTTCTTCCCTAAGTGAGGCGATGACTACTATCTGAGGAATTCTAAACCTCAAGAGCCCTTGAGGATTTATAGATACTGATTTCACGTAGACCTTTCACAAATCAAGCCAAAAGATGTTCTCTCTCAACTCTCTCATGAACCAGAAGCACCGTCGAGCAAATCCCACTAGTACCCAGTCTAATATTCTTAAATTTATCCTGTATGCTAAATTTCTAATTTGATGAAACAATTTAGTCAGAGCAGAGTAAGAATGAGGTCGTCCGCTTACCATGATTTTGAGGCGACCCTTAGTGAGTCACTGTGATGGTAAGGGCATATTTCCAGTTCTCTAGGAGAGAGATACCGGCCGAACCTCGAGGGCAAGCACAGCTATCCCAAATTAGAGGATCAGAATTTTGGACGGCCCAGGTCAAGCTATTAATAGAAGTAGGAAGCTCATCCAGTTTAAGTATCGATGAACGAAAGCTTAAATCCAATCCCATCTCAGTGAAGAAAAGAATTAACTTCCAACATCGTCTCGAGACTGGTAAAATCCAACTCCTTTTTGCGCTCCTTCTGATCCGACGAGCTGCCTCTTGCCTGTAATTCCCTCTGC
>NW_023623932.1:2207-4081 GCF_014905685.2 Nematolebias whitei | reverse complement strand
AAAAACAGGCATGCTAAGCTCAGTGGTAACTAGAAATTGTCCCTAGGACTCTTTGATATCTAAATTCCTTTGGAAAAACAAAACTCCACGTATTAGCTTAAAAGCATTACAGAAATCTAAAGATACCGGAGGATTAGAACTTCCCAACTTCTATCACTACTATTTAGCCAATAGGTTACAATATATCTCAAAGTGGTTAAATCCAAATACATTAGATGAAACTTGGATAGACATAGAACAAACTTTATGCAATGATATTAAGATTTCAGATCTACCGTTTATTAGCACAAATATAAAAAGACATGTTTGCTTTAAAAGCATCAGTATTAGCTCTTCTCTGACAGCATGGTGGGAGTATTTGAAAATGACAAAATCTTCACTACTCCCCTGTAGACATACACCCATCTGGAACAATCCTGACATCCTACAAGAAAATAATATGTTAAATTTCCCAGGTTGGAGAGTCAAGGGAATTGAACGTCTGGAACACATATATGAAGGTGTAGACTTTATTCCATTTAATAATTTAATAATACAATTTGACATTGAAAATAAATACTTCTTAGAATATCAACAAATTAAGTCTATCATAAAAAAGAAATTTAAGCTTAATAAAACTTTGTTAGAAACACCAATATGTGTGTTAGAGTTCCTTAATCTTAAATCCCCCAAATTATTGTCTAAAATATACAAGAAATTGTCTAGAATCAATGACTCCATAATGCTACCTGTTGCAAAATGGGAGTCAGATTTATCAATCAATTTTGACCAAAACACCTGGTCTCAAATATGTTTAAGAACATTTAAAATGACTAGAATCTCCAACTTACAATTAATACAGTATAAAGTTCTTTATAGAGTACATTATACAGGTCAGCGAATGTTTAGGATGGGATTTACATCATCTAACAACTGCTCACAGTGCACAGGCAATATTCCTGATGATTATATCCATGCACTCTGGTTCTGCCCACCCGTTTAGAGGTTCTGGGTCCAGGTTTGTGAAGACTTGTCTAAATGTCTGAAATGTAATATTCCACTCTCTCCGTCTGTTTGCTTATTGGCCATCTTGGAAGATGTTACCCTGGAAAAAAATACATGTCGCATGATTTTCACTGCCTTATGCATCGCAAAGAAAACCATACTCCTGAATTGGAAAAATAAAAATAATCTTAGCATTAATCAGTATAAAAATCTTCTGTTAGATCATATCAGTCTTGAAACAGCATCTGCCGACACATTGGATCAATCTCTGTGGGCTCCTTTGATCGGCTCCGTTACATAGTGAGGGTGGGTAGTCTGGGATCTGACCTTGTGGGGCCTTGGGGTTGATGTGGAGGCGGGTGTATGGGTTTGGGGCCCCGGGGGGGTTGCCGGGCGCTGGGCCGGCTTGCGCTCTGGTGCCCGGTTCTGGGCGGGGGCCTTCGGCTCGCTGGTGGGTTGTGGGTTCATGGGCTGGGGGGTTGGGTGTTTGGGGGCGTGACCAGTGGCCCCTAAGAGGGGGTAGTTTGACCCAGCCTAGGTGTCTAGTGTGCTATGTGTTTTGAGAGATGTTCGAATGAGGGGTGGGTGTAGTATTTCTTCTGGGGTGGGGATGGGGTGGATGTCCTTGGGGGCGGCCCGGGACTGTGCATGGCCGGCTGGCTGGCCCCTTTCCTGTGGTGGGGGCTCGCTCCCGGTGCTTCCTGGCACTGTCGGCGGTTGGGCGGGCGCTCTTGGCCGGGTCGTCCTGGTGGGGTTTGGCTCCATCTGGTAGCGGGCTGACTGCGGTTTGTGGGGGTCCTGGCGGCCCTCGGGTGTGTAGGCTGCTGGTGCAGCTTCTGACGACCCTCGGGGCTCTGTCCCTCTCTGGTCTGGAGCTCAGCGGGCCTGGC
>NW_023623932.1:0-2107 GCF_014905685.2 Nematolebias whitei | reverse complement strand
GGGTCAGTGGGGGAGCTGACTCCCTGTGGGAGCATTTGCTCTCACAGCTATTTCTCCCCATCCCTCACCATGCACCTCCACCCTCTTCATTTCAATTCCATACATTTAGGGTTGTTTGGGCTCGGGTGTGCTGCAACAATTTTACATCTTTGTTGACCATAGCCACCTGGGACTCAATTTTATTGTACACCTTAGACATTCATTCATAACATCCTCATGACATTCATATATAGGAACTTGAGGTGGGCACATGGCTATGGGTGGTGGGATGACCTTACTCTCACCCCCTGTGCCTGTGCTCACTTACAACGGTTGCATTTAGACACTAGGGTTTGGATAGAGTTGGGGTGGAGGGGAAACTGGCACCATGCCAGCCTTTGCTCCTTCTTCTTTCCTTTTTAATGGCACTATACAACAACACACATCAACAGCACATCTAGGTATGTGTCGGGGTCTTATTTTTATTTTATTTTTTTCCTCTTCCTACCCACCTAGTTCCCTGACTGCCATTCCGGGGGTGGGGTCCGGGAGAAGGGCAGGCCGTCGGGTGTTGACCAGGACTATGTGGGGGTTCAGGGTCTAGGGGGTTGCCGTGGGCGGTGCTGGCGCTGTGCTCTCCCTGGGGTTGTTTGGACCCCCTGAGCTTGGCTCTTGGGTGCCATGGTTGGCCCGCTGGCCGGGGTGGCTGCCGGGGCCTGGCGGGCGGTCGGCTGGGGGTGCGTGCTTGGTTGTTGGCGGTGTGTGGGGGTGGTCGGTGGCGTGTCCTCTTCATGGTGGGGGGGTGTCCTGTCGGCGAGGCATGGCCTGGGCCGGGTCTGGGGTATTGGCTCTTCTCCGCTCAAGAATGAATGGGTTTACCTCCTGGGTTTGGGCATGGGCTGCCCCCTGTAGAGGGCGGGTACATGTCTTGGACCTGGGGGGTATAGAGTGCGTATCGGGAATAAGAATGAAATGTATCGTTATTGTATGTCTTTGAGTGAGTGAATGTGAGATTGAGGTTGGTATTGTGTGATTGTGTCTGTGTATGAATGGGTATTTGTTAGGCCGAGACTCGGACTGCCCCCTCTTTGATACAACTGGGGGTGCTTGGCATCGCGCGGCCCCCTGGTGGGGTGTGCCCTTGCCTGCCGGCGCGCTTGGGGCCCTTGGTATCGGGGGCTGGGCGCTTGGGCGTGTGTCGGCTCGGCCTGGTGTCTGCCTGGTGGGGCTCGGGTCCTCTGGCCCTGTCGGGCCTTGGCCTGGGTGGTGTGAGTCCTCGGTGCCCGGGCCTCGGTGCCTGGACCTGGACCTACATCGGTGCGGCGGGTGCCGACGGAGGCCTATGAGTTTGTCGCTTTTGGCCCCGGGGGGGTCACTGTATGTGGTTGCTGGTGGGGATCTTCCGGTTCTCCCCTGTGGTCCGTTCTGGGGGGTGGGTGAGTGGTTCATCCTGTGTGGGTGGCTCTGGGGGCTCCGCGGTCGGGGTCCCTCCTGGGGTCTTGGGCTCTGGTCCCCCCTTTTTCGTCTGCCTCTGGTCTTGGGGGTCGGGTCTCTGCTGCTTCACAGTTACTAATAAATGTTCTATTAGAGAAGCCTTATACACTTATGCATGCTCACAATCACACACAAATAGAAGCAGGGATGCTTATGTAGGCTTTATATGTAGATATATAGATATGTATGTGAGTGTATATTCATGTGTATGTATGTATGTATGTATGTATGTATATAGGCGTAGGTATGGGTATATATATTTATGGAAACTTACTGCAAAGCCATGAATATTTTAAGTTCTTTATACATATGTATTTTGTTGCTGTGTTTTGTCATGTTCTTTGCAGGTGAACAGACAGTGGCCGGGTGTTTTGACGTGTGCTCTCTTTGTGTATATTTCTTATATTTTGGAGTCTTACTTTGTCTTTTCTTTCTTTCTATCCTATTTAAAAAAATAAAAAATAAAATAAAAAAATAAATAAAAAAACCTACACTAGATAGTCACTATAATAAATATTTCATAATAATGGTGTGGAGAGGATGGCTGTAAGGGGAGAAGGGAGGCCATCTAAAAAATAAAAAATAAAAGAAATTGTCCCTAGGTGTGAATGAGTTCATGAACGGTTGTTTTGCA
>NW_023623931.1:0-4081 GCF_014905685.2 Nematolebias whitei | reverse complement strand
ATGTTTGTCATACAACAAGTGACACGTACCTCACGTGACTCACTACACTAACTCAGCTATAGAAATTACATTTCCTGCAAAAATACAGCGTGAATGCTTATTGTAGAAGAACTTGCTGAAAACAGCTGAAATTAGCTAAAACATGCTGAAGTGTAGATGAAATGGAAGAACAGTCCTAATTTAGCAGAAGAAAACACAAATTTCCAGTTTTGTTTAAGTAAGCAGAAATTAGCAGAAAAATTAGGAAATTGGCTAAAAAAAAGCTGAAAATAGAAAAAAATAGCTGAAAAGCAGCTGAAAATGCAGAAAGAAGCTTAAACTACCAGAAGGAAGTGGAATGAGCTGAAATTAGCTCAAAAAATGTGGAATTAGCTGTAAAAGCTAAATTTGGCACAAAAACTGGTAAAAGGTAGCTGCATAACAAGCTGAAATTAGCAGAAAGAAGTTAATTAGGCTGATCTAAAAAAGTTAAGTCTGGTCCTCTGGATGGGCTAAAAAACATTTTTAGAAACGTTTCGTCTTTCATCCGAAAGACTTCTTCAGACTGAAGTGTATATATATATATATATATATATATATATATATATATCAAACTTTATTTATAGAGCCCTTTCCAGCAGCCAAAAGGTGCACAAAGTGCTGCACAGTACAGAAGTTAAAAACAAACAAGAATAAAAAATCAGTCAGTTAAAAACAAAAACAATTACAATTAAAACATAGCAAAATTGTCAAAGAGCTACTAGGTATTAAAAGCCTGCCTGAATAAAACGGTTTTAGGATTAGATTTAAAATGCTCCATGTCAGTGATGGAGCACAAGTCCTGAGGTAGCTGGTTCCAGAGTCTGGGTGCGACAACCGAAAAGGCCCGGTCACCCCATCGTTTGTAGTTGGATTTTGGGACAGAGAGTAGAAATGTATTAGATGATCTCAGTGTTCTCCTATATTCACGGACAGCTACAAGATTAGTCAAATATAGTGGGGCAAGACCATTGAGAGCTTTAAAAGTGAATAATAAAATTTTAAATTTAATTCTAAAATCAACTGGAAGCCAGTGGAGAGAAAATAAAACAGGGGTGATGTGCTCACGTCTGGAGGTGTTGGTTAAAAGTCGAGCTGCAGCATTTTGGACCAATTGCAGGCGTCTAATGGAGGATTGGGAGATTCCTGCATATAGGGAATTGCAGTAGTCGAGCCTTGAAGTTATAAAAGCATGGATGGCCTTTTCCAAGTCAGAACGATTTAAAAAAGGCTTAGCTTTGGATAAAAGACGTAACTGATAAAAACAGGCCTTGACTACAGAGGATATTTGTTTATCAAACTTTAAGTCCTTATCAAATGTCACCCCCAAGTTTTTAACTGTGGATCTGAACTTGGATGTCAGAGCACCAAAGTTACAGGGAGCTTCATCACCAAAGAAGATGCATTCTGCCTTTCCTTCGTTTAAAAACAAAAAATTACGATGAAGCCACTGTTTAATGTCGGCAATACAATCAGCGAAAGGTGTGAGAAGGTTACTGTTTTTAGGTTTCATTGGTAAATAAATTTGTACATCATCAGCATAGCAGTGAAAAGAAAAATTATGTTTGGCTATCACTGATCCAAGGAGCAGCATGTACAATGAGAAGAGGACAGGACCAAGAATAGAACCCTGTGGCACACCACAAGAGAGAGGGGCAGTGGAGGAAGACAGATTATCCAGCATGACAGAGAACGTTCTGTTGGTCAAATAGGCAGTGAACCACTTGAGAGCTGTACCAGAAATTCCAACATAATGTTGGAGACGAGACAACAGGACAGTGTGGTCCACTGTGTCAAACGCAGCTGTAAGGTCCAGCAGCACCAGAGCAACGGGACACTTGACATCTATGGACATGGAAATGTCATCATGGACTTTTAACAGGGCTGATTCGGTAGAATGACGGGTTCTAAATCCAGACTGAAATGTTTCATAAATACCATGGTTTTCTAAAACAGGTTGTAACTGCATAAAAACAACTTTTTGTAAGACTTTAGCTAAAAAAGGCAGATGCGAAATAGGTCTAAAATTTGATAAAAGTGATGGGTCTAGGTGAGTTTTTTTTAAGAAGGGGCCTAACCACAGCATGTTTAAATGTAGCAGGGACAATTCCTAGACGAAGGCAGGAGTTTAAAAATGTTAAAATACAGAAACTCACAGAATTAAAAACCTCTTTCAAAAACTTGGAGGGAAGAATGTCCATTGGGCAATTAGTGAGCTTCATGTGTTGAACAACATCAGTGAGAGTGGCAAGAGACACTGGTTGAAAGTGTTCAAACACGACTGGAGCTACAGAGGCAACAGAGGAGTCAGGAGCAACAGAACTAGTGACCTGTCTGACTGAGGCCACTTTATCTTGGAAGAAATTTAGAAAGTTTTCACAGTTAGTGGCTGTGGCATCTGGTGAAATACGCACAGCTGGGTTAATAACATAATTAATTGTGTTAAATAGCACTCTAGGACAATGGCAGTTATTTGAAATTAAACCAGATAAATATAGACATTTTGCCTCTTTTACAGATTTCTGGTAGTTTATAAGGCATTCTCTCAAAAATTTAAGAGATGAAAGAAGTTTGTCTTTCTTCCATTGTCGTTCTGCTTTCCTACATTTTTTTCCTGAGAGTGTGAGAGGCATCGTTTAACCATGGTTCAGCTCTCGGTTTGGTAGATTTAAACCGAAGAGGAGCAATGGAGTCTAAAATTTCAGAGCAAGTGGTTTGAAAAGAGAGAAGGAAGCCATCTGGACAAAGTTCATTGGAAACAAAAGTCTGAAAGTCCATAAAAGCAGCGGTAAACAGTCCAGCTGTCTCAGGAGTAAAAATACGACGCCAATGACCCGCAACGGCAGGCCTACTGACTGGTAGGTGGGCTGAAAACTCCAACATGATGGGGAAATGATCTGAGATGGCTGTTTCAGATGTTTTACAAAGTGAGATGGACAGCCCATGAGATAAAATAAGGTCCAATGTATGTCCAAGAAGATGAGTAGACCCATGTGCAGACTGTGTTAAGTTAAAAGATGTTAAAAGATTGATAAAATCATAGGCTAATTGATCAGACGGGCAGCAAACATGAATATTAAAATCTCTACAGATCAACAGATTATCAAATCTGGGGTTGGAGTCAGATAAAAATTCAGAAAATTGTTGAATAAAGTCCTTATTATATTTAGGTGGGCGGTAGACAATTCCAAATAATACAGGCTGTGTCAGCTCAGCCACGAACAGCTGTAACTCAAAAGAAGAATATGTTCTGGCAGGTAGACGTCTACATTTGAAATTGTCTCTAAAAACTGAGGCAATGCCCCCACCGCGACCCGTGAGACGGGGGGAGCTGAGGAAGGAGCAGCCGGGTGGGAGGAGCTCCGAGAAGGCACTGTATTCATCTGGTCTCATCCACGTCTCCGTCAACAAAAGAAAATACAGTGTGTGAGAGGAGAAAAAGTCATTCATGATAAATGTTTTGTTAGTTAGTGGTCTGATGTTAATCAGTGCCAAACGAACGGGGTTACTAACAGTTTGCTGACATCCACGGTCAAGCGGACGGAGGTTCTCTTGAACGCAGCCCCGGGTGCGGGTCCCAACGAGCCGGTAGCGGGGGCGTGGGCAGATTGCGTCCGGGACAACCGGCCGGAGCCAACAATAGCAATCCCTTGTTAGCTGGTTGTGAATGCCGTGGAAGTTAAAATCCCGTATCCGAAGTTTGACATGAAGTCCGCTTCTCCTTCCACGTCGTCGTTGGCGGCGGCTCCTGGAGGGCAGCGTGGCGAGAGAACGCCATAAACAGGTAGGCACCGAGGCAAGGTGCGGCGGCGGTGGTGGAAGCTGAGAATGTTTGCCAAAGTTAGTTGATAAGTTCTGCATAAAGTCTCTAATATTTAAAAGTGCCTGGCAATCGTACGCTAGTAGCTTTGACAGAGACCATACTGAAGGTAAAAATGCAAAGAAAAGCAAAAACACAAGTAGCGAAGACAGCAGAGGTGGACGGCGTGCCAGATACAGCGGCGCCATCTTCCCATCCAAGTCTTGACTCTAATCTAACACATATATATATATATATATATAT
>NW_023623930.1:0-4081 GCF_014905685.2 Nematolebias whitei | reverse complement strand
CCTCAGACTGAGGAAGTCTCTCGGATGAGAGACGAAACGTTTCTACATTTTTTTGTTGATTTGCTTTGTTTTGTTTTTTTTGAATGTCCAGAGGACCAGATTTAACTTTTTTAGATTAAACGCTTGGTTTTCTTCTACAGGCTGAAAGAGGAAAGCAGAATAAAAATTAAGTATACTAACTAACTGTCTGTGCCAGAATCTAGGAACCTGTTGAACTCAGGACCCTCGGGGCTCCCCTGTCATAGTCACCTGTCTTGGAGAACTGAAACCAGAATAGGTCTGATGTTTTCTGGGAAGGTTTTCTATTGTTGTGGTGATTCTGCTCTGCTAAACTGGTATGGGAGCTCATATATTCAATTCAATTCAATTCAATTCAAAAATAATTTATTAATCCCAGAGGGAAATTATATATTGTGGTAACTCATCATCCTGGTTTCATTAATGAGTTGTTATAGATGCTGATGGCTGTGGGCAGGAAGGATCTCTTGTAGTGGTCTGTCCTACAACGGATTTGAAGAAGCCTCTGACTGAAGACACATTGTTATTGTATGACAGTCTGATGAAGAGGGTGCTGAGGTTGTCTATAATGTTCTTCATTTTATGAAGAATCCTTCTTTGAACAATCATCTCCAAAGGTTCTAGAGGAGTCCCCAGAACTGAGCCAGCCTTCTTTATGAGCTTGTTGATCTTTTTTAAGTCACTTGCTCTGGTGCTGCTACCCCAGCAGATGATGGCAGAAGAGATAGCACTCTCAACAGACTTATAGAAGATATGCAGCATCTTGCTGCAAACGTTGAAGGACTTCAGCTTCCTCAAGAAGTACAGTCTGCTCTGTCCCTTCTTGTAGACGGCTTCACTGTTGCATTTCCAGTCCAGTGTGTTGTCCAGGTGAACTCCAAAGTATTTATACTTCTCCACCACCTTCACTTCTTCTCCCATGATGGAAATAAGGTTGGACCTGTTCCTGATTCTCCTGAAATCTACAATCATCTCCTTTGTTTTGTTCACATTCAAGATGAGATGATTGTTTCCACACCATGCCACAAAGCGGTCCAACAGTTCCCTGTATTCAGCTTCTTGTCCATCTCTGATACACCCGACTACTGCAGAGTCATCAGAATAGTTCTGCAGATGACAGGAGTCTGTTTTATACTGGAAATCTGAGGTGTACAGAGTGAAAAGGAATGGTGAGAGTACAGTCCCCATGTGGTGCTCCTGAGCTACTGACCACCTGGTTAGACACACAACCCTTCAGTCTCACAAACTGTGGTCTGTTTGTCAGGTAGTCTTTGATCCAGGTGATTGTTGAGGCCTCCACCTGAGTCTTCTCAAGTTTCTGACAAAGCAAATCAGGCTGGATTGTGTTAAATGCACTGGAGAAATAAAAGAACATGACTCTCACAGTGCTGTCTGCCTTTTCTAGATGACAGTGAGTTTGCTGAAGCAGGTGTATGATGGCATCTTCAATTCCAAGTCCACGCTGATAAGCAAACTGCAGTGGGTCCTGATATGTGCTTGTTTGTCTAGTCAGGTGGGTCAGCAGAAGTCTCTCTAGGACCTTCATGATGTGGGATGTCAGGGCAACATGTCTATAGTCATCGAGGACTGATGGGTGAGTTTTCTTTGGCACTGGAACAAGGCAGGATGTTTTCCACAACACTGGAACCTTCTCCTGGGTCAGGGTAAGGTTGAAGAGGTTCTGCAGAACCCCACAGAGCTGCTCTGCACAGACCTTCAGGACTCTGGGACTGACACCATCTGGACCTGCAGCCATATTCCGGTTCAATCTCTCCAGCTGCTTCTTCAACTGACTTCTGGAAACGCAGAGGGGGGAGGCAAAGGAGGTATCATCATCTTCTGATTTGGTTGAAGACCAATATGTAGAAGAAGGGTGCATAACTGAGGTGGTAGATATAGTATTTGAGGTGTGACAGGACAGCCTTGGGTCAATGGAGGGTGGTATGTATGTTTGGCTGTGGGCAAGAGAGGAGGATGCTGAGCTTGTTCTTGAACTGAATCTATTGAAGAATGTGTTACGTTCATTGGCTCTGTCCAAGCTTCCATCCTTCTGATCCTCCTTCTGCTTGAAGCCTGTGATCTTTTTCATCCCTGACCACACCTCTCTGATATTGTTCAGTTAGAGCTTGCTCTCCAGCTTCTTCTTGTACACCTCCTTGCTGTTTCTTATCTTGACTTTTAGTTCCTTGTGTGTGCTCCTCAATAATTCACTGTCTCCCTCCCTGAAGGCTCTTTTTTTTTTTTTTTTTTTTTTTTTTTTTTTTTTTTTTTTTTTTTTTTAATAGGATAGAAAGAAAGAAAAGACAAAGTAAGACTCCAAAATATAAGAAATATATACAAATAGAGCACACTTCAAAACACCCGGCCACTGTCTGTTCACCTGCAAAGAACATGACAAAACACAGCAACAAAATACATATGTATAAAGAACTTAAAATATTCATGGCTTTGCAGTAAGTTTCAATAAATATATATACCCATACCTACGCCTATATACATACATACATACATACATACACATGAATATACACTCACATACATATCTATATATCTATATATAAAGCCTACATAAACATCCCTGCTTCTATTTGTGTGTGGTTGTGAGCATGCATAAGTGTATAAGGCTTCTCTAATAGAACATTTATTAGTAATTGTGAAGCAGCAGAGACCCGACCCCCAAGATCAGAGGCAGACGAAAAAGGGGGGACCAGAGCCCAAGACCCCAGGAGGGACCCCGACCGCGGAGCCCCCAGAGCCACCCACACAGGGCGAACCACTCACCCACCCCCCAGAAGGGACCACAGGGGAGAACCGGAAGATCCCCACCAGCAACCACATACAGTGACCCCCCGGGGCCAACAGCGACAAACTCATAGGCCTCCGTCGGCACCCGCCGCACCAATGTAGGTCCAGGTCCAGGCACCGAGGCCCGGGCACCGAGGACTCACACCACCCAGGCCAAGGCCTGACAGGGCCAGAGGACCCGAGCCCCACCAGGCAGACACCAGGCCGAGCCGACACACGCCCAAGCGCCCAGCCCCCAATACCAAGGGCCCCAAGCGCGCCGGCAGGCAAGGGCACACCCCACCAGGGGGCCGCGCGATAGGGGCGCGATGCCAAGCACCCCCAGTTGTATCAAAGAGGGGGCAGTCCGAGTCTCGGCCTAACAAATACCCATTCATACACATACACAATCACACTATCCCAACCTCAATCTCACATTCATTCACTCAAAGACATACAATAACGATACATTTCATTCTTATTCCCGATACACACTCTATACCCCCCAGGTCCAAGACATGTACCCGCCCTCTACAGGGGGCAGCCCATGCCCAAACCCAGGAGGTAAACCCATTCATTCTTGAGCGGAGAAGAGCCAATACCCCAGACCCGGCCCAGGCCATGCCCCGCCGACAGGATACCCCCCCACCATGAAGAGGACACGCCACCGACCACCCCCACACACCGCCAACAACCAAGCACGCACCCCCAGCCGACTGCCCGCCAGGCCCCGGCAGCCACCCCGGCCAGCGGGCCAACCATGGCACCCAAGAGCCAAGCTCAGGGGGTCCAAACAACCCCAGGGAGAGCACAGCGCCAGCACCGCCCATGGCAACCCCCAGACCCTGAACCCCCACATAGTCCTGGTCAACACCCGATGGCCTGCCCTTCTCCCGGACCCCACCCCCGGAATGGCAGTCAGGGAACTAGGTGGGTAGGAAGAGGAGAAAAAAATAAATAAATAAATAAATAACTAAAAATAAGACCCCGACACATACACCCCCACCCCTAGATGTGCTGTTGATGTGTGTTGTTGTATAGTGCCATTAAAAAGGAAAGAAGAAGGAGCAAAGGCTGGCATGGTGCCAGTTTCCCCTCCACCCCAACTCTATCCAAACCCTAGTGTCTAAATGCAACCGTTGTAAGTGAGCACAGGCACAGGGGGTGAGAGTAAGGTCATCCCACATGTTAAATCATGTTTCTTCCAACTGAGGCGGCTGTCTAAACTGAAGCCCATATTGTCCAAAAATAACCTGGAGACAATAATACATGCATTCAT